>NW_011363400.1:0-19527 GCF_000735185.1 Notothenia coriiceps | reverse complement strand
ATCTCTCAGCACCCATATGAAACAGAACTGTAAACAGATTTTCTTTTTCTTTATGGATATTTTACAAATCACATTAAACTGTATTCTTGTTTTACTGCCATATAGTAGGCTATTTCATAACTGTTTTTCATTTATTCTCTTATTGTTTGTATAACTATAATGATCATATGAAGGTGTGCCGCGGAAATAACTTTTGAATAATTTGTGACAAAACTGTTCTAAACACTCAGAGAGTCCTTTAGCTCACCTGAGCCCCTCAGTCTGACAGGAGAGGACTCTCCTCCAGCTTGTTGTGGAAACAGCTCCTTATGTCCGTTCGTGCAGCTAGCTAACCAAATGCTAACATCACGGTCCCCGCTAGCACCGGTCCCTCTCTCTCCCTCACTCCCTCTCTATCACACTTAATGCGCTATGGCCACACACACACAGAGCCGAGCTTGAATGACACAAGCACACGTGTATTTCCATGCAACTCTCTGATTGGTCTGGTGTGTTGCCTCTGTTGCGTTCACTGAACACGGGAAATTACAGTCCTGCCGTCGTCTCTTGTGTCATGATGAGGTTCACGTAAAGCACGGTTAATGTATTATATTATCTTCGACATTAGCTTGTCTACATACTTGAGCATAGCCAATTTAAATTAACCTTAGCGATGCATACAGTTCCTACCTACATAATAAAATATCTCTAAGTTACAAGGATGACCTTATTTTATCAGCCTCAAACAGAAGCTGTTTGTTCAACAGTATTATCCCACTTAACGCTTAACACTTGTCTATTTCGTTTTAGACTTTATATATATACAGTCTATGATTTTAACTTGGAGGCTACGATTAGCATCGTTAGCACCGATGTAGCTACCACTCGCTCACACGCTAACCCAAGCCTTAACATTCATTACGTAGCTGATTAAAATCATTAACACATAAATAAGTACTCGAATTTCACTTACCGCAAAACCGCATTCATGCACCGTCTGTTTTAACCGCAGAGCGAGTCACAATAGTCCGATATAATAAGCATGAAGAACAGACAACCACGGCCGCTTTCAAGTTGTGTTTCCTGGATGAACTGACCAGGCAGAGTCCCTGTAGCTAGCTTCACGGAGCAGCTAGCAGAGAGACAAGAAGCTAGCAGCAGAAGGCACTTGACAGAGCCTAATTTATTCAAAAAACTTTAAGACCTAAGATAAATAAAAGGGTCGTGTTAGAAAACAAT
The DNA here is from genome assembly GCF_000735185.1 of Notothenia coriiceps. Taxonomy (NCBI): domain Eukaryota; kingdom Metazoa; phylum Chordata; class Actinopteri; order Perciformes; family Nototheniidae; genus Notothenia; species Notothenia coriiceps. The sequence goes on along the minus strand of NW_011363400.1, from coordinate 18,309 downwards.
TCACTCACAGATCCATAATCACGAAGGTGGAATCTAATTATATTCATAATAATATTTATTGCATCCATGGGTAGAAACCTATGGTAGAAACATGTTTTTTTCTGCTGTAAAGTTGGGCATTTTAACATGGGGGTCTATGGAAATTGCTCCTTTCTGCAGTCAGACCCTATCGGCCAACAAATGAACTGCAGTGTGTGGCACTTCCGTATTGGTGTCACGGCTCTACCCCACAGTTTGCCGCTTGGTTCAAATGTGCCCATCTTCTCGGACTTGTTGAGTGAGCATTATTTTATCTTTCACAATGAGAGGGGGTGCACCGTTCCTGGAGGTACTGCAATACCAGGTCGATGCGCGGAGTGGACGGAGCAAGCCCCTATTCCATCTCCCTATTCCAAAAATCAATTTAATATATGGTCCCCGGGTAGGGGACGTATCAGATATTAAACTGATAAGAACAGATACTACACTTGATCTTAGCCAAAAGGCCGAGAAGCGATACTTAGGAAGAGTTGGAGGCGGGATACTCACTCCCCGCACAGTCACCTTCAGTCACGGTTTCAAAGTGTGTTTCAGTAACAGTGTGAGTGTATACCCGATGTTGTAGGAACAAAGTACATGGGTACACTGAACACAGCAGGTGAGAAAAGGGCAAGAACAGAGGCAAAATCTGTTATTTTCTGTAATGTCGTTGGTGCCGCTCCAGAACGGTCTGGTCACGTGTCACGTTTTAGTGCAATTAGAATCCCCTGAAATACATTTTTATCGTATTTACTGTCAGAAAATGACCGCGAACATAACATAGTATTATTTCAAAATTCCTCTCTGAAGGAAGAAAGCATGTGTCACAGCTGGGTGGAGACAAACAGAGCTCCAGTGCACTCAGGTGGAGTACTGCGTGAACGGCACGCTGTGTATACTACAGGTTACTCTTATCTAAGTGGAAGATACATTTTCTGGAGGAGCCTTCCTTGACATTGAGAAACACCCACTGTATCGTTTCTTTTTAAAAAAAAAATATATCTATCTATAGTAGGAAGTTTCAATTTGTCTTACCCGACAAACTCAAATTACTTCTTTCAAATTTGTGTTTTATGTACTTTACTGTGACCTTTATTTCATCATACTTGACTTTATCTTTTTTTTGCACATAGGCCTACTATACTATGATATATACATAATATAACAATACACAGACATTTGTACACAGAAATAAACCCACAGACATGTTTTTGTAATACTGTTTTATTATTTTTCACATCTTTATTGACAGGAGAATCCGAGGCTCAGTGGCCGTGTTTCCACGGATCGCCCGTCGCCTCTCCGTCAGAAACACTGTCCTCTGGAAATAAATACAATACTGATTTTTTATTTTTTAAAAGAAAAGAAGAATAAGATTTTCTAACCTACGTCTCAGAGTCTGGAGATGATTCCACATTTATTACTACGTGAAACTACGGCACGACACATGGAGGGAAACGATCTGTTTCAGGTGAGAGGAAGATTTAAAGAAACGTGACGCAGTGAAGTCCTGCAGCTGGAGATCCACGATGTGAGGATGAAATACTGAGACCACCTGAGGGGAGGGGTTTGGTTTCTGCAGTGTTTTGGGTTAAAAAAACAAACTAAAATACGACTTGTTTTGTATTAATTCATGGCTAAAAACCTAAAATATCAGTGGAGTGAGTTTCAGGATACTTTGGGTCTTCAAATCTGTGAAATACTGCACCTCATTTTCCAAAGAGCCTTTATTTTGAGACACCAAATCATCACGTGTTGCAGGAAAGTAAACAATACAATGTAATAAGGAAATAATAAGGGTTATGTCGCAAGAGTTTTGTTTTCTTGTTGGTAATATAACAGGTTTAAGATGTTTTTCTCTTGTATTAATTTATGACAAAATACTGCCGAGGAGTTAGTATCATCCCATTTTATAATTTTTTTGTTTCTATGCTAAAAACGCCGGTACATTATCTTTTATTTAATTGTTTAATTTTTCTTTCGTAGGAACCAATTGGCTAGGAGAACCACAATTCTGTCATTTTAAGACCAAACTAAGAGAAGATACCTTTCAAACTAATCAACACTGAGATTAAGTGCTGCCTTAATCTGTTCGATAACAAATCTGAGCATTCATATTCCTGTAAAAAGGTTTTTTCCAGAAACATTGACGGGTGATTAAAACACTTAATGTAATGTATGCTGTGAGGACATCTTAAGTGTTTATTGACAAATACATGTGAAAGAGTAGAGTAGAGATTTTCTTAAGCTGTAGAATAAAGTACTCTGACCAGCTGTTGTATGGTATTACCGAGTCTTTATTTTAATTATTTTTGAGGTGTTTAAGATCTGTTGTATAGTATACATTTTGTTGGGAGGGCTGCAGACAGGAAGTCAGACATTATTAAGGGACGGACCAACATACTTCACAAAAGCAGTGAGTATGATGAAGCTAATTTGAGATACTTTGTAGGAGCTACGACGCCAAATGTTTAAAGCGTTCTTCTCAGGAAGGTGGGCTCAACATTTCATCTGTCTGGGATTCAAAGAACCAGCTGAACAGGAGCGTCACGTAGAAAACAAAGGAGCTGTTAAAGTGAAATGTAGGCACAGAGAAACAGGACCAGGGTCTCAGCGCCCCGCTAACAGATCCTCGTTTTAAAGATGTTTGTTTATCACTTTTACAGGAATGTAGTTTATTTTTACTTTAGTCTAAACTGCGTGGAGTTCTGCGTTTTCTTGTAGGATTAATATCAGATTCCTCCTCGATTTGGCAAACAAAACAAACTAATTGTATATTAATAATTGTAGTAATAGTCACGTCAGACATTCACTCATTCCAGTTTCCCGCGTGTGATTTTCCTGCCTTTTCAAGACCACTATGATTGCAAATGAAAACACTTGAGCTGTAGGACGTTGTAACTTATTTCTCCATTTTCTGACATACAAAAAAAACAACAACAAATAATCAGCAGGTGAATGAATGGTAAACAAAGTGAACAATCTCCAATACAAGATACTGATTGCTCGAGACACAAGCTGCATGTAAACCAGGACATCAGGACTTTGTTAAATCCTGTTTCAACACTGTTTTGGTTTGTGAAATAAAAAGCCATGTTTCTCTAGTGGAAAAGCAGCAGAGTAATACATCCGGCCAGCAGGGGGCGTCGGAGGAACGCTGTAACAGGAAGCTGCTCTTTAGGAAACAAGTGGGTTGTGAGGAGATAATACTGCGAGTAAAAAAGGTCCAGCCAAATTCATTTTAAAGTGATTTAACACTGATTAGCGTTTAAAACGGGTTGCGTTCATTTGTCTCGAAGACTTTTAGAGCTACAAAATATTAAACAATAGCGTAATAATAAGAAGTGCTTGATGAAATGGTTTTGGCACATTAACTACTGGGTCTGATCTGGAGCTAAAACCATTAGCGATTAGCCGACAGACACAAATGTTCTGATAACCAATTAGACAACAAGACGCTTCTCAAATCTCATTTGCTGCGTTGAATATCTTTGGATTTTTTGGACGAAATGTGATGGGCTTTTTTTCCACATCTTTCTAACTGTTTCTCTTCAGATCAAGCAATTAATCGATACGGTAGTTAATTGAGGAATAGTTAGTAGTTTATAGATTAAGAAAACAATCGTCAGCTGCAGCTCTTCAGTAGATTTCTCTGCACGTTGTACAGTGATTTTCTTTTGACTAAATGTCTTAAACCTTTCCTTTGACGTTCAGATCAGTGCAAAGCCTACGCAGTCATTACCCAGAAATCATTGGGACTACTTTTAAAATGCTAAGCAAGAAACTAACTCCTCCAATCAAGGATCCATCCCAGAATTCAGCAGCAGCTTTTCTGAGAGAACGGACGACTACTTCTAAGTTCTGAAGAAAGGTCCGGTAAAGAGTCCTCTGATCCGATCGCGTCTCCAAGCAATAAATGTTTTCTCCTCAGGAATGTGGTCAGGAGGAAAATGCAGATTTGGGGTAAACCACTTATCAAGTCAGGAGGGGTGTATGGATGCATTGTTTGGAGCTGAACAATCCGACTTCCAGCGGTAATACTTGGCGTTATCGAGTCAGGAGGCCTGGCATCAAACAGGAATTCATTCTGTGTTTCCAAGCTGCTTAACCCACTGACCTCTGGGGGTCTTTTCACTCAAAAAATGACCCAAAAAGAAAAAGAAAAAAAATGGACGCTAAAACATTTTTTTCAACACATAGCACCATGTCATCGGTTTCCGGTTCTGAACACTTGGTTGCAGAATGTCACATTTCCAAAGGTTTTTTTATTTTTATTTTTATTTTTTTTTATTTGTGAGAGTCAGGAAAACAAAATGGCGGTGAGGAGATGAAGAAGGAGGCGGAGCTGAGGTATCCGTTCACGCTTTTTTCTTTGTGAGGGGGTGACAGAAGGCACGTTTTGCCGAGGGCAGGGAGGGGTTTTATTTCTTGAAGCGTTTTGTCCGCTGATGAATGTCAAAGAAAAAACACTTCTTCCGATTATTTCACCAACCAATCAAAAAGCTGCATTTCCTCCTCACAGAATCACATGCTCTGTTTCCAGTTGACGGTGTTTTTCAACCCAGAAGCCGCGTTGAGAGGGTCTTGAAATGAAAGCAGGACCTCTGTGTGATGATTGAGAGCCGCTAAAAACCATCTGATTGGATTTTTAGATTTATTTTCTCTGATTTTATCGCCTGCCCCCCGTTTTTCGACCTTCAAACTCGCGCCGAGACGTGGTCGAGCGAGGTCGCCGAAGCCGACGTCGCCGAAGCCGTCGCCTTTGGTGGAGGAGCTACTTCCTTTAGCTCGTTTCCAGGGCAACTCTGGGTGCTAACGCCGCGGTTTAACGGCCCTGCTCGCGGCGGCGCGTTAGCCGCGAGAACCGAGCTGGGGTCGGTTCGCGGGATGTTTACGGGGCAGGATCGGGTGCGAGCGTGACCTTTGTGACCTCCAGGGTGACAAACGAGACTTCCCACGGTGTCCACGGGCGACAGGTGGCGTTTCATCCACTGCTCCACTCGTTCCTCTTTGTATTTGATGGAGTACCAGGTGAGGAAGATGAAGAAGAAGCCGATTAACTTCAGGCTGGCGGCGAGGCCGAAGTAGACGAAGCGCAGCGAGGTGACGTCGTATTCCCAGCAGGAGCCGTGCACGCCGCAGTCCTGCTGCCACAACATGCACGTGGTGTCGATGACAGCGCCGAAATATATGGGCGTCGGGATGTAGGCTGGGTGGAGGAGAGAGAGGGGGAGAGGGGGAGGAGAAATGGTTAAATAGACAGACAAAAAACAGACAAAATGGACAGAACATTTGGAAAATGGTGAGATAGAAAGTGATTAAGTTAAAAGTATGAAGGGAAGTTCAAGAAAGAGGATGGGCAAATGTAGGAAGGATAGAGAGAGGAGGAGGAGGGATACAGTGAGAGGAGAAATGGTTAAAAAACATCAAGAAACAGAGAAAACGGACAGAAAATGGAAAAATGGTGAGAGACAAAAAGTGAAGTTAGTTCAAGTATGAAAGGAAAGTCAAGAAAGAAAATGGGCGAATGGAGTTTAGGGAGAGATTATGGTAAAAAATGTGAGGGTGGGGGGAGAGTAAAAAACAACAAAAGGCGAAGGTGGGGAGAGGAACAAAGACAAGAGAGAAAGAGAGTCATAACTAAAAGTACAGAAATTAAAACAATATTGGAGAAAACTAAGACAACTTTAAATCTAAATCCTCTCAAACAGTCAATATAAGTTTGTTTAAGATAAGCTGCAGTTTAGTTATGCCCCCCCATCACTTTCATCATCTAAAATATACCCTTTTCCCATTGGTTTAGGACATGCTCTCACATTGGAGCTTTGATCCATAAGATGCAATAAATCCATAATAGTTATATAGATATTAAAACTGTCTTTGTTTGCTAACGCTACAGAAACTTAGCACCTTGGAGAAAATGAAGGATATGTTATCAATGTGAGGTCTTTCTCACTTTTTAATCCATGTTTGATATCTCTCTTCTTGCCTTTGGAAAGCTAAAACTAAAAAGGATTATCTGCCGTCAGACTTCCATTAGCACTTCTGCAGCTAGTGCTAACGCTAACAGTGGACGTTAGAGCTGAGCGTCGGTAAGACTTGCTTAAAACGGATGGATTAAACCCACGTTGGCTCCAAAAACACATCCTACATTTCCCATAATGCATCGTTTACTCCCATTAATGCACATGTCTGTCAAACTCCTCTCTGATGGATCGAGTTTCTGTCCTGACTGATTCTTCCTGACAGCAGCTGACATGTTTCAGATCCATTTCCCCCCGTTCCCTGATTCAGGAGAACAGCGCGGCTTTAAAGAGACGACATCTCATTTCCCCCGAGGCTTCATCAGCTCCTCGTCAGCAGTTACCAAAATGTGCAGCGTGTTTACAATCAATTCAATCAGCTGACGTTACATCCCCCTCCTCTGATACTGATGTAAAGAGAGTCCTCTGCTCATGTCTGGGTTTTTGTTTGGACGTATTCATAAAAGCTATTTAATGCCACCATAAAAAGATGGAGAATATGTTTTTCTACTCACCGAGGGTCCTGAGGAGAACGAACTGCATGCCCAGAGCGAACGGCCTCTCCTGCTCCGCTACAGATCTGTGAAGTTCATAAGGACAGAATAACACATCCTGTATTCAGCTGGAGATGTACATTGGGACAGTAAAGGGAATATACAATGAAATAAGATAAGCAACACAGTGAGCGTGGAAAAAACAGGACAGAGCAGATTCACACAAGGTTCAAAGAATCATACAAACATTAGAAATGAAAAGTACCGTAATCTTCAGACTATAAGCCGCGCCTTTTTTCCCATTTTTCGACTTGCGGCTTATATAACGGTGCGGCTAATCTATGGATTTCTACAGCTAACGGCCACTAGGGGACCTCCTAAATCTATGGGTTTTACAGGTTACAGTCCACCACCTTTAACTCTATGGGCTCTATGGCCGGTCCGCGCCCCCCACCTTTAAGCGGCGGGCTCCAGCAGGAAAAGCTGGAGGCCGGAAAAGAGTGAGACAGGTAGCGCGCAAAAGTAAAAGTGGAACCGAGAGTGGTACGAGAGACAGAACAAGAGCAAGACAGACAGACATTACGAGAGCGAGACAGTTTGTCCCCGTACCACTGGTTGAAAACCACTGCTGTAGATCACTGCCGGTACGTGCGCTGGGAGCGCACCGTTTAAGTTTGAAAGTTGAAAAGTTTGTGTGTCTGAAACGCTATGTGATACAGTACAGTTTACACAGCACATACATGTTCTGTAGCTACTATTGCACTAAATGGTAACACTTGAATACGTTATGCAAATATGCAACTTGTTTGTTGAAATGTTAATAAATCGGGAGCTTCCTCAAACAGCCATCTCTTTCCCGACAATCCCCTCTGTGCACGAACCCTTACATATGGTAATTAAACATTAAAACACCTGCGGCTTATAGTCCAGTGCGGCTTATATATGTACACATCATTCAATTTAGCTGCTGCGGCTTNTAGTAGACTGGCGACGACATCAGAGAAATATCAGGTTGTAATCGGAGGAAATCGATCGCCTACCACTACTTCAGTACATCTGGCACGACATAAGGAAATATCGGGTTGAATCGGAGGAAATCGATCGCCACCACTGCACTGCAGTACACTTGGCACGACATCAAGAAAATATCGGTTGTAATCGGTGAAATGAATCGCCGACCACTGCACTAGTACAACTGGCACGACATCAAGAAAATATCGGGTTGTTATCGGAGGAAATCGAATCGCCCACCACTGCACCTTCAGTACACTGGCACGACATCAAGGAAATATCGGTTGTAGACCGTGAGTAAACTGAACGCACAACTGCATAGTACCACCTAACGTAATTAACGAAATGTCTGTTGTATTATGCGAAATCGATCGCCACTACTGCACATAGGCACACTGTGACGACGACATTAATAATAGTCGGGACCATCTGTATAGTCGTAAGAGACTTTACTAATGGTTGTTGAGACTATCAGCAGTATTTTACGATGTCGAAGCGAAATTAACATCTCTTCGGGAACTCTAGAGTGAACAGGATCCGAACTTTCTAAAGTACGTGTGACTGTACTTGATTTTATCGAACGTATAAGGTCCTATAAATCCGAAATGTCCATTGACTAGTTTACAAGACTTATGGGTGACAAAGAGCTCTAGTTACACGTTTTACTGTACATTAAACCAGTAGCTATTTCAGTTCGTCGACTGTCCACTTTTATTTTGCGACATAGTCACAGAAAGTCGGACCATCCAGATAGATTGACGAGCAAACAGTCGACTTGGATTTCGTCGCACGTCCTAGGACTCGTCTGCACTGGAGTCAGACAGCAGTCGGGAGCATGTGCAGTCTCAGCGGCTAGCAGTAGCTCATTAACGGAGATTAGTGAAGTCGGTGTCAATTTATAAGCTCGAACAGATTGAAGAGTCGTAGTACGAAAGGGTCGCGTCTTAGTTAGATGTCGCAGTCGACTTGGGTGTAAATTTCTCGACGGTCGTCCGTGAGTGTGTGTTGGTGTGTGTGTGGTGTGTTGTGACGTGTTGTGCTGTGATTGACTCGTGTTTGTGCTGTGTGCGTGTGCAGAGTGCTTGTAGTGGATAGCCACTGATGATACAAAATTCAACAAAGTACACGACAAATTACATAGACTAATACACATTTCGAAGAAACTCTGGCATTACTCCTCTGCTCGCTAGTCTGCGACACGACGAGCTAAGTATTCGAAGTAACTCCCTGTTGCAAATTATTATTATACATAAAGATTCTGATCGTATACTCCTGGACTTCTCCGGGATAGACGAAAAACCCAAAGGACGGCACTACACCTTGATCCGACTCACAATGTCAGGGCAAATTTTATTTTAAATTTTTGAAAAGCCGCACCGGCGTTGATGAGATTTAGAATTAGGGATGTTCAGATTTGGCGCTGCACGAAATTTGTGGTGTTAAGTTCTTAAGGAAGGAACGGTATTTTCATTTTTTTAGTATAGGTAAAGGGTTTATAAGAAATGACCAGTCTTCTCAGTGAGTGAAAAGATTCGCACACGCAGGCTCGGAAAGCGCGCTCGCTGCATGCAAAGCCGCGTCAACAAGTCGGCGCCTCGTTGTAAAGGAGTCGCGTGTGAGTGAGATGTTCTGTGAGGTGGAAGCGACTTTAGCAAATCAACACTCAAAAAGGTGTGTTTATAAGAAAGAAACGAAAAACTTTCACATAAAACCCTACCCGCCAGGAGTTCCGAATGGTCTACAGAAACGACAAATTTCCACGCGAAATAGTTTACACTACGGTGTCGACGGCTGCTGTTTCCCCGCCGAGCGCCTGAGCCGCCAGGCAGGGAACTACAACAACTATTTTTGTGTCGGCGTGTGCACGACAGCGGCCATCCTGTCACACCCAGATACGTCTCTCCTCTCGCCAATCACCAAATACAACACATTTCGCGAGGACCCAGCGCCGCGCGAGCATCGACGTCTCGCGTGCCGCTCGTGTGGCGCGCCCGAATGGCCCGTAACTTTGGACGTGGTTTTGTCGAACGCTAGTCGACCCCTGTTTCACACACATCCACACATATCCACATGCACTCACCACACACCACTCACACAAATGACGTCCTTCCACCTAAAGCTGGGAAGTACGGACCTTTAACACACTTTTGAAGAGTATTGTTGGCCTCACCCAATGTCGGTCATTCCTGTGTCCGCCTGGCCTCACACACATTACCAGAACACAAACTACACCAGACACAACATACTAGTACCACACGAATAAAACACACACAAGCACACACCCACAGCCACCACAACATGGCGACGAGCCGAAGTTTGACCTGTGTAAGAAGTTAGTGTACAATGCAAGCGCCTTTAACAGCTTTTTCTCCTTTTCCGGTCATAGACGTCGAGCCGCGAGGGCGACACCTTCGTTATCCTGTTCGGGTCCTAATCGAAAGAAGTGAAACACGCTTACACACACTCACACAGCACACACACGACACACACAACATAGATTCTGTTCACGGGACCATCGCGTTAAGACGACGGTTCCATATATCAGTCGGAACTTTTTTGACCGGGTCTAGAGGGGGAAGCGACAGACGTTAAATCGAAGACGGCTCGCGGCCGCTATATGGGTAACATGGCGGAGGTGATGAACGGTAAACGGACTACCCTCACACACAAGACATGGCAACCACACACGTCACAAACTAAATGAACGAATACACGTAGAGCCACACTAAATGGTACTCAGACAAAAAAACATCACACACAGCCGCACGCGTTTGCGCTGCGCTGACCAAATATGAGGTCAATAACTCTAATTAGACGAACACACGGTCTCGCACACACACACACACACACACACAACACACACACACCCACACACACACACACACCACACACACACAGCACACAACACACAGACACACCCCCGCCTCCGACACCCCGCCCCGCGACACCCACGCCCCACACACACACACACCCGACACACACACACACACACACAAGCACACACACACACCACACACACACACGGTAATAGGTTACCACGACACACACCACACACACACACACACACACACAGTAATAGGTTCAACACACACACACAAACGGCCGCGCGCGCGCGCGCCAGACGCGCAACACAAAACAGACAACGGGAGTGAACATCCCGAAATAAAGTAACACACATATCAACTAAAAGAGACACACAAACTACGTCACGCAACTTGACAGTGAAGACTTTACTGTGGACTTCCGTAGTTAGACCTTGATTACTCCTTACTTCCCTACTACTTTTCACCTCTTTTTCCTGTTCTTTCTTCTACAATCCTAAATTTTGTCTCCCCCTCCGTCCTAAATTCACTACCTTTCCCCTAATTAACATTTTGTTTCTTTTCTACCCTACCCCGTCACTATTTCAATTCTCGTGTAACTTTCCCTTCCTCTCTACTGGCAGATCCTAATTCTGCTAAATCCTTAATTGTACTGAAGTGCCGCGAGCTGGTGTGGCGATTCTATTTTCCTCGATTAAACCGACTGATTCCTTGATGCGTGCGCCAGTGTACTGAAGTGGAGGGTGGCGATTCGATTTCACCGAGTACAACCCGATATTCTCCTTCCCTCGCCGAGTGTACCTGAAGTGCAGTGGTGGCGATCGATTCCACCGCATTCACCCGATTTTCCTTGATGGGCTGTGCCCAGTCGCTACTCAAGGCAGTGTCGCGATTCGCGATTTCCGGCCGACTCGTACAAACCCGATATCCTTCCTTGATGTCCCGCTGACGCGGAAGTGTACTGAAGCTGCACGTCGGTCGCGCGAGTTCGATTCTTCCGCCCGATTACAACCGGGGCATCACTTTCGCTTCGCATCGTAGGCTGCCAGTGTGACTGAAGTGAGAACAAAAACATACGGATGGCACGTGGTGATAGCTAAACGATGATATCTCCGATCAATCCCTAGTAATTGATAGGATGATTTCACTACAAGTAAACAACACGTGGTCCCTAGAGCATATAAATAGGAATCTCTAAGTTGAAAAAAGATCTATTAGGTCAAATGGGACCTTAGTGTATAGGCCCTCTCTTATGAGTTGCATTATTAGGCAATGAGGAACACAAATTACGGAGTGTTCGACTAAGATTATTAAGGACATACTCACCTCTGATACGCCAAATGGTGGACGCAGCGCGACGCTGTTAGTCCATTTCATGAGTGCGTCTTGTTTGCGACCGGAAAAGAAACGGATGGAAAAATCAAAAACCAAAGACGCACCACTCACACCCAGCGGAGGGGGCTATCACAGAAAGTACGTTCACGTTCCCTCCTCCGTTACGATTTTCATTAAGTTCAGACGACACAACTAAGAGACCAAAATAATATTGGTATAAACGGAGTTAATGATATAAAATGACCTGTCATCTTTAACTCTATGCAGTGCAGGGAGTTCAGCTGTTTCGACGCAGTGAAAAACAGGTTATGTTGACGAGAAATATAGTCCCATGTCTATAATGCAGTAACTCTAGAAACCTGTCACTTTATAGAAGAACGATCGGAGAGAGAATCGAACACGCAAAGAAAGCTGGCTATACGAAAGTCACGAGTTGCTCGTCTTAGATTTTCACTTATCGTTATAGACCTGAAATGTACTAGCCACCAGCAGACGGGACGGAAAGCACTGAGTGAGTTAATGATATAAGCTGATCGCGTTTTGTGAACTCTCATGACAGTGCATGGGGAGTTCAGCGTTATTGATGCCAATTAAAGACAGGCTTATGTTGACCTAAATATCATCAGTGTCATAATGGTATTGAACTGTAGAAGTTAACTTATACAACCTGGTCATTGTCATGTGTCTCTTGTTGGACGGAAAGAGCGAAGAGGATGGGAAAAATAACAAATCAAAAAGCACCTCACACACGAAGGAGGGGGATACACAGTACGTAGTTCTCTAGTTTAGATTTCACCTCTCTTCTTATCTACGTTCAGAGACCTGGAAGTGGAGAGAGCGACCAAAATAAACTTTTGGTGAAAGAGGGGAGGCGAGAGGCCGGAGAGGAACGGCCTACAGAAATTTTGTCTTAGTTCAATAAGGCCGGGACGGGAGAGGCAGTGGAGACCCCCCGAAGCCACTGTCTTGTTATGCGCGCCGAGCGGAGTCCTTTGACCCAAAAATGTTAATCTATGCGAGCAGGTGCTTTCGTGGTCTGGCCTGTTACCAGTGTTACCCAAAAAACCGCGCGAGTGCGGTCGCACGGTCGACATGTCGAGCAAGAGGGACGCGCGGCGAGTTACGGAGAGGACGAGGAGAGACAAAAAAAAGACGGTAGCCAAAAGCGAAGCGAGAGGGGGGAGAGAGGGAAGCATACCTTTTTAGGCTAGCGCCGTACCAACACCTGTCGGACCAGAAACCACCCACACATTTTAAGTTTTATTAAGTGACACGTTCGCAGTCTGTCACGTGAGAACACCCCCCCGCGGACGACCACATGAACCTGAGCCACGAGTGAAGCGAGCGGACAGCCCCGCCCACCACCCAGGGCTCAGACGATAGCGATTCGACATAAGCTTATTCATTATATTCACCGCGCGCGACCTTCCATAAAAAAAAGACACATATATAAGGTCTCCGACTCCTCTCGACCAAAATAAACTGGCCCCTACCGTCACCCATAGTCAGAGGTTTAGTACTAGTCAGTTGTGTCTAGCACGGTCGGTTGCGCTGTAACATAAAACCTCCTTCTCACCAATGCCCAGATATCGCATACCATCCCAATTAACCGTCTCACTACTAAACATGAAAAATGACAATATGCTCCACCGAAAGCACTAATACCTAATTCAAACCACGATCAAGTTTACCTGCCTCGCCACATATAGCTCACACGACGATGAAATTTCTCAGGATAGGACGGACGTACAAGTTCCACGCCAGACAGAGATGAAATGTTCTCAGGCGAGAGGACCGACTAGAAAGTCCGAGCCATATCGAGTATACATCAAGAGATGAAATTCTCAAAGAGACAGACGAGCTGACAGAAGTCGCCAGCATAGTAGTATACATGCCAGAGATGAATTTCTCGGAGAGACGACTACAAGTCACGACTATAGCATACACTCCGATAGAGATGAAATTTCTCAGCAGAGGACGACTACAAGTCCCACATATAGATCATGATAACATCAGCGAGAGATCGAAATTTCTCAGGAGAGAGGACGACTAAAGTGCCCGCCACATATAGTCATAACATACACCCACAATGAAACAGAGAGAGACAAGACGACTACAAGTACCCCGACCATTCGCATCGACAGAAGAAATGAGATTTCTCAGGCGAGCGAGAAGAGCGACGTCTGAGAGAGTAGCCACATATAGTCATAACATCCACAGCAACGAAACTCTTCTAGAGAGGTACGAGCTACAAAGTCCCACATATAGTCAGCCATCACATCACCAGACGATGAATCTCTCCTCAGGCAGAGAGACCACCTACACAGCACCGCTAAGCTAAAGGTGGCTAATGTTGGGCTATAAAGGAACTACAGCACGGTCACATGACTTCACGTCACCACCGCTAAGCTAAAGGCGGCTAATGTTGGACTATAAAGGAACTGCAGCACGGTCACATGACTTCACATCACCACCGCTAAGCTAAAGGAGGCTAATGTTGGGCTATAAAAGTAACTACAGCACGGTCACATGACTTTACGTCACCACCGCTAAGCTAAAGGTGGCTAATGTTGGGCTATAAAGGAACCACAGCACGGTCACATGACTTCACGTCACCACCGCTAAGCTAAAGGAGGCTAATGTTGGGCTATAAAGGAACTACAGCACGGTCACATGACTTCACATCACCACCGCTAAGCTAAAGGAGGCTAATGTTGGGCTATAAAGGAACTACAGCACGGTCACATGACTTCACATCACCACCGCTAAGCTAAAGGAGGCTAATGTTGGGCTATAAAGAACTACAGCAGTTAACATCTCTTCAGCTTGTGTTAACCACAAACCTTATTTCAGGCTAACAACTAAAGACACATTCGAAAAACCAATGACTGAGACAAGCAAACCTAAAGTGGTAAAATGCCGACTCATTTCCAAGTTTTAAGACTCATTCCTGCACCCATCTTCAAGCAGTATATTTCTGTACCTTTGATGTCCCTTCCGAAGCCCATGGACGAGGTGACCGCCTGGCTCTTGTTGTTGCTTTTCTCTTTGAGGACGTCGTCGTCGCTGGACAGGCTATCCATGCTCATCTTTTTCCTCCTTTTCTTCTTCTTGTGTCGGGGGGGCAGCTTCTTGGGGAAGGTGAACATTGGGAAGATGACCAGCGTCATGGCAATGGCACACAGCAGGAACCCACTCCACCTAAGGGAGGATTGAATAATTCAAAAGACTCAAAACACAGACCTTGACAGACAAGTTAAGAATATCAAATACTCACAATATAGGAAAACAAACACAGAGAATTAAAGAGATGAAATCAGGCGATGGAGGAGACACTTTTAACCTTATCCAAGTCTCAACTAAATGTGATCAGAATCCCAAACTAGTACAATAATCAAATCACAGGAATCACAATATTTAATAAAGGCTAAATTATTGTGCAACTGCAGACATATCCCTGCCTTTAAAGGGTAATCTACAGATTTTAAAAATTTATTCAGGACGTATAATTAATATGAGAAGCCCAAAGGCTGTTGGCTGCTGAGTCACTGGTTCTGTCAGTAAGAAAATGGCATCACTTCGAGCTGTAAATGGATGACTAGCTGCAACAGCAACAGTACAAAAACAACATGAACTAAAGAGGATATTAGGTATTTAAAGTTATGCATTGGTTTGGGAACGAGTTCAAATCTCTGCACGACAGATATAAATATATATGATGGCAGCAACTTCACTTTGACACCTGTTCCTTAATGCATGTTGTGCATGTGTGTATTTCAAAAAGTTAACACCAGAAGGAAAACTGTATTATTAGTAGACATTACTTCGAGCTGTAAATGGATGACTAAATGCAACAGCAACAGATTTAAAGAAAGATATAGAAAAAATGTGCAAAAACACCATGAAATAAGGAGCACATTAGGTATTTAAAGTTATGCATTGGATGGGAACAAGTCCAGGTCTCTGCACGACCCAAAAAAAAAATATATATATATGATGGCAGCACCTTCCTTTTGACACCTGTTTCTTAATGCATGTTGTGCATGTGTGTATTTCAAATATGTAGCACTAGAGGGAAAACATTCATCTGTTTCCATCTTATATATCAATATTCCAATTACTTGTATATAAACTATCCTGCACTATTTCTATTACATTCTATTTTATTGTATTTACTTGCACAATTATCCGTTTCATTGTGTTGCACTGTTGGAGGAGTCTGTGACCTCAGATTGTCCTTGATAGATCAACACTGTAGCTATTTTCAAATGACAATAAAAGCCTTGAATCTTGAATCTTGTATGAATAGATATTACACTTCAACCAGCCCAAAGCAGCGCTCACCAGTTCCCGATGAAGCGGGGGTCGCTCTGATCGATGGTGACGGCAGTTTTTGGGTCAACGTAGTATCCGATGAGGACTCCTCCCAGTAGGTAACCAGCGGCTGGGCCCAGCGCTCCCATCACATACATGATGGCTGAGGAGAGGAGAGAGATAAGAAGAGTCAAACTTTGGCAGAAACTCAGTCAAAAGCTGCAAAAAAACAAAGTTGCATTACTGTAGGCAAACAAGCGCCTTCTTCCACATCCAGCAGACACCCATAACCTTTATGTCTATATCCACAAGGTGAATGTATTTGAGAATATATTTGGCTCTTTAGCTGCAAATGTTTATTTTCTTCAGCAGTTAGTGTCCAAATGTTTCTGTCTACTGTTTGCTGGTGGAGACAAAAGGTAAATGTGCCATAAAACCAAAACTACAAGCTAAAAGAAGCTAAACAAACTGATGTTTAACTTTTATGTTAACAATAAAAGGAGCCTTTCACAAAATTACTAATGTGGTTTGAATGAGCTCGGGGCATTAACACCATCAATTGCCTTCTGCCACATCCTGCAGACACCGAGCAACTGTTTAATTTAACTAGAGTTATGTTTCTATAAAGTGGTTTAGTCTCCACTCATCCATCATCCATCTGGCTCTTTAACTGTTTAATGGTGTGTGTTATGCCACGGAGCAGGTAGAGCTATACAGAGGTAAATGTGGCATACAGTGAGAACAACACTACAAGCTAAAAGCGGCTAAAAGACCCTCCATTAAGCTGCAACGTTGATGTTGTCTTTAACTAAAAATAACACCAGCAATGACCTTCTTCCACATCCATCAAATACTTTAGCCGCTAAATGCTTTTTACATTTTTTACCAGTCTGCCCTCTACCGAAACCAAAACTACCACAAAGAAGCAGTTCTGTGAACTGGAATATAAAAAGGTACTTTCACGATACAGACTTATTCAAACGTTAATACAGTATCAAAAATATGTAAAAAATGTGGTTTGAATTAGATGAAAGCAACAAGACAAAGATCACAAACCTGTGTCTTATACTTGGAAACAGACAGGTCGAAAAAATCTCAAACATTTCGAGAGCGAACGCAGACTTTTTTCTACAGTTTCTTGTATATTCTTTATTTTCACCTGAATAGTAAAAAATAATCTGTGTCAAAGTTGTTCAATTACCCAAACTCAGCGTCTAACTTTAACCCTTATGTAATGGTTCAAATCAACTTTTGTGTGTGTGTGTGTGTGTGTGTGTGTGTGTGTGTGTGTGTGTGTGTGTGTGTGTGTGTGTGTGTGTGTGTGTGTGTGTGTGTGTGTGTGTGTGTGTGTGGATCATATGACCGTGTAATACGGGGGTCCGAGCTGAGGATAAGATTTCTCCAATTAGAGGGAATTAACATCTTAAGGTCTCTTATGGCCGGAGTTGAAAGCAAAAACTCAAACAATCCGGTGGCGTGACACACAAACTCAAAGCTGGGCCAGGCACTGGATTCCTGGGAAAACACTGGGTCTCACATCAGTAGTATTTTCACAAACGCCTCGTGGAGGATTTGTAGTACACCAATATCGAGATTTTCAAAATGAAATGACAGCTTGGAAGTCACAGTGGGGACTACATTTAAAATCCAATCTTCTTACTTTTTAAATTAACCGACCAAACTTCATTTTGTGGACGAACTGATATAACTGTGTCACAAGTCAATGGAGCAAAGGTCAAAATCAATGACATAACATACGTAGCATTGTTCTCTGAAAGTCATTTTCTAAATGTACATTGTAAAGTATATACGGTAACAAAGCCACAAAGCTATTGAAGCTCCCGAACAATAGATGTCTTACTTTGGTTGATGCTTGAAGTTTTTACCAATGATTTTACCAAGTGTTGATGGTTTGTTTTTGCTCTCTATGAACGTGTTATTGTTTCAAGGTTCAAGGCTTTTGTTTGTCATATGTACATAGCTACAGTGTAGTTATGTCGATGGGTATCTTAGGCTTAGTTTTGCATTTTCTCAGAATTCTGAGAATTTTCACAAAAATATTCAATGATTTTTTTCTCAGAACTCAATTTTTTGTTATCCCATGTGGTCCTAATCCTCTTCCGTACATTTCGAACGTTTGATTTCAAAATATTCTATCATTGAAACTTTGTAGAAGATAGTGTGGAACAAAAACATATTTAGCCTTTAAACATGGCTGGATAACAGCAATATATATTTGTATTATTCTGCTGACACTTTAATAAGTACATTTTCCTGTATTGATACACATAG
>NW_011363399.1:0-2094 GCF_000735185.1 Notothenia coriiceps | reverse complement strand
GTTATTAACGGCATATATATATTGCACATATTGCACATATTGCACAAAGTTGGTTTGGTATTTAGCAGCAAGGGGTGTTATAGTCTGTGTTGTGGTGTGTGTAGGAGGGTCTACGAGGGGCTCTGCTGGTTGTAAAGTCTGACCGCTGCACGTATCTCTCCGTGTGACGGATGGGGTGCAGCAGCCTGTCGCTGGAGGTGCTGCACAGTGAGGACAGGGTGAGTGGCCTGTGTTCATCGTCCATAACATACGCCTGCCCATACCATAACCCCACCACAACCATGGGCCACTCGATTCACAACATTACCCTAACCCTAACCCTAACCCTAACCCTCACACCAGATACTGACTGGTTTTTGGACCCCCCCAGACCCCCCCAATAAAGCAAAAATGCATGTTTCAGAGTGGCCTTTTATTGTGGCCAGCCTAAGGCACACCTGTGCAATAATCATGCTGTCTAATCAGCATCTTGATATGCCACACCTGTGAGGTGGGATGGATTATCTCGGCAAAGGAGAAGTGCTCACTATCACAGATTTTTTCAGATTTGTGAACAATATTTGAGAGAAATGGTTATTTTGTGTATGTAGAAAATGTTTTAGATCTTTGAGTTCATCTCATGAAAAATGGGAGCAAAAACAAAAGTGTTGCGTTTATATTTTTGTTCAGTGTATTTTGGGGACTCTCATATGGGGACAATGTATTTTGAATTGCTAATCTTGGGATAACAATACTTACTTAGTCTCCCATCATTTAAAAGCAGAGGTAAGTCAAAGTTCAATGGCGTTCAGCCAACTTGTTTTGCTGACATTGTGGGGACCATTTGTTATCTGGCACTTTATGGGGACTCTCATATGGGGACAAAAATTACAAAAATGTGTGTATCAGTACTTTACTTATAGGGTATTGTTGATCATATGTTGGTACCCCAGATAAATTATTCCATTTTAGTAATTGCACTTTTTTGTTTTATGGCTAAGCTTAGGATAACAGTTATATTCCCAATACATACTTACTTTCCCATCATTTAAAAGCAGAGGTAAGTCTAAGTAAGGTTCAATGGCGTTTTAGTGTACTTGTTTTGATGGCATAGTGGGGACCATTTGGTAACAGGGACTTTATATAGGGATTCACATTGAGGGACAAAATACTGGTAACCCAGATAAATTATTCCATTGTAGCAAGTAAAGTTCAAGTTCCCAATAAATACTTAGTTTCCCATCATTTAAAAGCAGAGGTAAGTCCAAGTAAGGTTCAATGGCATTTTTAGCGTACTTGCTTTGCTCACATTGTGGGGATCAGTTGTTAACAGTCATATTATGGGGACTCCAGATAAATTATTTCATTTCAGTAATTAGACTTTTTTGTTTTATGGCTAAGCTTAGGATAACAGCTAAATTCCCAATAAATACTTAGTTTCCCATCATTTAAACGCAGAGGTAAGTCCAAGTAAGGTTCAATGGCGTTTTAGCGTACTTGTTTTGCTGACATCATGGGGACCATTTGTTATCAGGCACTTTATGGGGATTCTCATACGGGGACAATATGTTGGTGTAAATTATTCCATTTGAGTAATTATACTTTTTAGTTTTATGGCTAAACTTAGGATAAAAGTTATATATTCCCAATAAATACTAAATAAGGTTCAATGGTGTTTTAGCAAACTTGTTTTGCTGACATTGTGGGGATCATTTGTTAACAGGCACTTTATGGGGACTCTCATTGAGGGACAAAATACTGGTATGCAAGGTAAATTCCCTCCATTTTAATGATAGTTCTTTTTTTTTTTAAAGTTTAGGGTAAAAGTCACATGTCCCTCATTTGGCTTGTCATTAGTTCCACCTTATCCCCTGAAAACCTCACAAGTTGGATTTAAAAGGTCTCGTTGTGTGCCTTGGCAGTCCAGCTGAGGCTCGGTGGCGTTGGTGGGTCTGTACAGTATCATATATCCCGTCGCTCCCTCCGCCGCCCCCCATGTCACCTTCATGGTGGTCGAGGTCTCATCGTACACATTCATGTTCTTCGCGGCTGAAAGCGGCACTGAGGCCGACAAAACACAAAGTCAGAGCGGTGAAAAGCACAATGTTACAGGCA
>NW_011363398.1:13762-24631 GCF_000735185.1 Notothenia coriiceps | reverse complement strand
TTTTATCATTTTGTCCGGAAGATTAAAACTTTAATACACGTTGACTGGCGAAAAACTCTGCCCGGTTCCCTCGGCCCCCTTCGCGGAGAATAAACAGAAGGGTAACCATGACAACCATGCTTCTTCGCTGCTTTTGTGGAGGAAGTTACAGCGCCACGTACAGGCTCCTGCATGTACTGCAGCTTCTCCAGCGGTTGGAGCTAAACGGAGCTGTCTCGTGTGGACAGAGGCCGTTTCTCAATCGCGAGGAGGCTTGCTTGGTAGCACATGTCTTCCGAGTCACTTGCTTCAGAAGCTAGGCAAGAATCCTTCCTGGCATTCGGAAAACGAAGAGTGGAACAGGCTAGCAAGTGTGCAGGTGTGCGTCATATGAGAGGCCCCGCCTTACATTTTCCGCCACAGATTTGGGGAAATTGGTCCGTGCGCAAAGCATTGTGGGGATTTTAAGGACGCGAAGTCTACCCATGTGCAGCCTCGAAATTACCCCCAAACCAAGGACGCAGCCTCGGTGGAATTCCAAGTATGCTGGAGATTGGAACAGTCCTTCGGCGGCACTCGATGACGTAGCATCCTTGAAATATTGGCTTGGAAGCCAGTTTCCTCGAGATTGAGAAACGGCCAGACACTATCCGGTGAATATTGCGTTTGGACGGAAGCTTTTTTGCGATTGCGTTTGCGTTAATCCTATGCGTTTAGCCCATAGCCGTATGCGTCCTCGTGGGGCCGGGGCCTAACTGGAGGCCGTTCAGCCATCTCTGCAGGGGGCGCAGTGACAACAAGCCCAAGGGAACGACAGCTGATGAAGTCATGTGACTGCGGTCATGCTATCATATTAGCTTTAGCAGATTTAAAAGTCATAGAATTGTGAGTATATTCTGCTGAAACAAACGTGTATATATAATAAGTGTTTGATGACACAAAGCTTGTTTTTTTTTTAAAATAATGTACGAAAAACATTGGAAGAAACCCCAACATGCATCTGCAGCACTATATAAATACATAGTCTGCCTCGACTCAATTCACTCTAAGGTAGAGGTTTTTTTCCAAAAAAGGTATTTTAAGTTCACCTGACGCCGTAAAGTGAGCTGCTCTGGGATCAGCCGCTGAATCTGCCCCGTCACATTAGAAGCTGTGGGAGGCAGACGGAGAGGGAGCGCTCTATAATCTAAATTAGTTCTCACTAATTAAGCTTAATGATTCAAAATAAGCCGTGTGTCTGCAGCGGATAGGAAATGGCAATGTCATAGTGCGACGTATTTTTAGGGACAGGGAAAATGAACTCTGATTTAATGATGTTGCAGATATACAGTAGTAGTTTGAGGAGATAATTGAAACATCGCTGCAGGGCCTCTTGATTCATTCAGGTTTATTTCAATGCTGCAACTTTCCCTTGAGCACCAAACTTCAGTCCAGTGGTGATGCTACACTTCAGTGCGCTTGCAAAAAAAAGTAAAATTAATATCTCAAAAAAAAAAAAAAGGTTATGTTGAAGAATACAATTTCAGTTCTCGGCTGCGGAGAAATGAAATGACGGCCGATTCTTTTCAATTACTCGCCCTCCTTCTCTACAACTTTAAACTTCTCTTCTTTGGCTGTTGCCTTTTCAATTTCCTCCGCCAGTTTACAAATTACACAGAGAATGAGCTCCGGTGTGATAGCAGCACCCCGTTGTCTCCTCTCTTTCCCATTTCCATTTCCTGTGAGTGGAATATGTGGGGATGAAGCACATTCATTTCACATGGCTTTTGGAGCCATAATCTCATCCATCTCTGTGACAAGCTTCATTATGAGGGAAGCCAGTGATGCACAGCAGCTCTCATTAGCGCTGGAACAGAGCCTGTGACCTGTGCTCCAGCACGCACACACACGCACACACACACACACACGCGCACATACTTACTGAACCAACATGCGCTCTTTAAAGACTGCAACAGGTGGACTTTGGGATCAGATATTGACAAAAAATGGCCCTTATTAGCCGGGCCTAATTGGACGGAGTATGTTTTGCTCCCCTAACCCTCTGAGGACTTGCTTTTTTAACATACTGCAACCGCTCTGCAACCGCTAACTTCTCCGCTAACTTCTCCTGAGAGTGAGAGATTGACCCTGAATGGGACTAATTGGGCACTCACCGTTCTGCTCCCGCTGCACCCCCGCTGCTAACAGGTCCGGCTCCCCCAGGCTGATGTCGTTCAGACGGCTGCCGAGGCACTCCACGCACAGAAGCTTACACCACTCCTCTGCATCCAGCTCTGCACACACACACACACACACACACACACACACACACACTCACTCTTTTCAAACACACATACACACACTCTCTCTCTCACACACAGACACACACAGACATACTCTCTCTCACACAGACAGAAACACATACACACACACTCTCTCACACACACTCTCTCTCTCACACACACACACACACACACACACACACACACACACACACACTGGATGTCTCTAATAAAAGTACAGGTCCACACACACACACACACACACACACACACACACACACACACACACACACACGTTACAGCATGTCCACACCAGAGATGGCAAAAGTACACACATTCTTTCCTCAAGTAGAAGTACAGATACTCGTGTTTAAAAATACTCTGGTAAAAGTAAAAGTACTGACTAAACTTCTTTACTCAAGTGAAAGTAAAGAACTTTGAAATGTACTTCAGTAAAAAGTACCCATAACTAGCAGCTGTTTTAAAGAGTACCTGACCTCCCTTTATATTAATAGAACAATAATGTCATTGTTAGCTAATGAATGTTTCCATGCTGAACAACGGCAACATGACAACGTTTTCATTGGTCCCTCTTCTTTAGAGAAGACCAGGAAATGATGGATACACGGATCGTGTTCAAATCAATAGGCACGCAATGACTCTAAATAATAATGATCACGCCACCAAACACACATTCAACTAAAGGAACCAGCCTGTTTGGAAAATGTGAGAAGTAGAAAGTACAGGTATTTGAGTTCAACATGTAAGAAGTAGAAAGTACAGGTATTTGAGTTCAACATGTAAGAAGTAGAAAGTACAGGTATTTGTGTTCAACATGTAAGAAGTAGAAAGTACAGGTATTTGTGTTCAACATGTAAGAAGTAGAAAGAACAGGTATTTGTTCAACATGTAAGAAGTAGAAAGTACAGGTATTTGTGTTCAACATGTAAGAAGTAGAAAGTACAGGTATTTGAGTTCAACATGTAAGAAGTAGAAAGTACAGGTATTTGTGTTCAACATGTAAGAAGTAGAAAGTACAGGTATTTGTGTTCAACATGTAAGAAGTAGAAAGTACAGGTATTTGAGTTCAACATGTAAGAAGTAGAAAGTACAGGTATTTGTGTTCAACATGTAAGAAGTAGAAAGAACAGGTATTTGTTCAACATGTAAGAAGTAGAAAGTACAGGTATTTGTGTTCAACATGTAAGAAGTAGAAAGTACAGGTATTTGTGTTCAACATGTGAGAAGTCAAAGTAAAAAGTAATCAGAAAAATAAGTAGTGGAGAAAATACCAGAAAAAATTCCAGAAACATGTACTTAAGTACGGTAATGAAGTATTTGTACTCCACTACTTCCCACCTCTGCACACACACACACATCCTGCACACTGCAAACACAATAAAACACAGGTCATACAACAGTGCTGCCTTTAGTGAGCCACATAAATCACAATCAGAATAAAACGCTGCATGTACAGGACACGTGCTAACTGTAACCACGGGGGGGAAATCCATCTGATCGATGAGGTGCAGATTAAAAGAGGAGGTGGGTTCAGCAACAAACAAAAAAAGGCAGGCTTCTCCAAGGCTGTATGTCCGCAGTCACCACTGAAGCTACTGATCCTGCATTCAGACAATCAATAAGCTATTTTCCAAATTGAAGCTGTAGCTTGTTAAGTGGAAAGGAAATGCGGCACATTATAAAAAAGAGAGGATGTTTCAAGGAGGAAGAACACTTATGTGCTTACTTGTTGAAAGTTAGATGAGAACATCGATATCACTCTCATATCTGTACTTTAAATATGAAGCTTAGTTAGCTTAGCTTAACACAAAGACTCAGTAAAGTGTATTGCTTTCATCAAGTTTAAAGGGGACATCATGAAGAAGTCACTTTTGTAATGTTTGTGTCTTGAATGCCTTTGTTTACATCATGTCATCTTTGCTTAGTTTGATGCACATACAAAGCTTTGCATGCTTTAATATGATAGAAATCAGGGTAAAACTTTATTCTTAAGAGGCTGACATATTCTGCTATGTTGTATAAAAACGTTTGACAAATGGATTAGTGGCCTCATCCCTGCAGCTCTATTGTTAACTCTTTTTGAAGTGAGCCGGAGTTATATCTACAACATGTGACAGCTGGCACCTAAAGGTGGGAGGGCATTCATTGTGAGACTGAATGCTTTAATTGGAGGCTAAGTTGAGACCAATGATAACTCTCTGAATCGAGTCTGCATGGCAGTTTGTTGTTTGTGAATATCAATTCAACTTCCTGTTGATTTAGAAACAAAACGGTGTTTACAGAGGGGAAGATTCTCCAATTGTCTTCTGTGAGCTTTTGGTGGGAGTTACTGGAGGATGAAATTAGGCATTTGGTTATCTTTCTGAAGCTCAAAGCCCAGGGGAATTCTGGGTAATGTCACCATGTCCAGTGATGTGTACAGAGGCGCATTTTGAAACAGCAGCACCATGTTTCTGTGTCCATCAAATCCATGCAGGATCGTGTCATTTGTAGGGTTGGTAAACTTGTTTAGTTTGGAGGGAAATATCTTTTAGGTATTTTTTACTTTGCTCACTTTAAGATTTAGTGAAAGCCTGTTTATCAGATCAGCTGTAGAGTCCAGTGGGACAGAAACACACAACTTTGCAGGGTGAAGGAAAGGTCTGCCGCTGCCTGAAGCACTTCATTCACACACAACAGAAACACACACACACACACACACACACACACACACACACACACACACACACACACACACACACACACACACACACGTGCAGATATGTTAACCAACACAGAGCATTATCTGAATTATTGAACACGACTGATGGACACTGAGAGTTTGTTTGCGAGGATGGCGTAACAGAATAAAATGTAATTTCATTAATTTGCTGGGAATGAATAAAGTCTGTGCCCTTTATTTTGAAATTATCCTGTTATTTGAGACATTTCTGGTTCAAATCATTCAGTCTTTAATCCATAAATATATGCATGAACTGCAATGTGTAATAATATACATTTAAAGGGACATTTTCTGTTGTTAAATTAAATTCGTACCCATTTATTCTCATTTTCTCATAAACCAAAAGCAACAATTTGTTTTCCATGCGCTGATTTTTTATTTGTTGATCATGAAAAAGCTCAGATAAACAAAAGCTTCTGCAGCCGGACATACAAAACATTATTATACAGAATAAATTAAGACAACAATTCATTTTATACACAAATAGGCTCAGACCCACAATGATAAAAATAGCTTTTCAAGCGTTTGTCGATGCACGAAAACATAATTACATAAGTTGTTATTATTATTGTGGTTCAGAAAACAGAGTTTAAGACAACAAACAACAACATATATTAAATAGATTTAGACATTTTTGCCTACAAATTAAATTATGATAAGCCTATTTAAATAGACTTTTAATTATAGAGCTTTTTTTTTTAATTATGAAGCAGCATTTACATTCAGAAAACCCTCTGATTGATGTTTCTCTCTATCCTGGTAGTGCCTGTTTTCTGTGGTCTTACACCTCAGGGTTCACAGTTCATCTAATTCCAGGGCCGATATTCCTGATTTAAAACCGTGATCCCGCTGTGAGGAAACGTCTTCTGTGATTTGGGAATTTCCTTCTCCAGAAGTCCAGCGTCTGGAGAAATGGGAAGAACGGTGCTGTCCGGGATTCGTCTGTCTGCAGAGCGAGACAAACACGCTTAATAAAGTGACCACATTTCATACATCTTTCGTTTTGCAGCCTTACATACAGGAAACAATGATATACTTGAAGAATGGAACCAACTGCATTAACAAGCATTCATTTGTATGCACATTCTGTCATATTCAGTGCATTAATGCATGGATTTATCCTGAAATGTATTTAAATGTAATTGTTTAA
Organism: Notothenia coriiceps; assembly: GCF_000735185.1. NCBI lineage: Eukaryota > Metazoa > Chordata > Actinopteri > Perciformes > Nototheniidae > Notothenia > Notothenia coriiceps. Next base: position 18,498 of record NW_011363398.1, on the reverse strand, counting down.
ATTACTTGCATATACAAAACATTCATTTATCAACACGTGGCACTACAAATATATTTAGATTCCCACATTCTATAACTCCTTATTATGGGATAATGTAAAAATATTCTTCTCATTATATTCAAATACATTTTTCACTTGTTTCTTAGATCAACTCAAATGTTGAAATCCAAATTATAACCGTAAAATTAAATAAAAACGACAAAGAAAAGGTTTTTTAAATTATATAATAATAATAATAATAAAAATATTAGGCTACTAATAAAATTATAATAAAATAACACTAATAATACAAACAATAATATAAATTAAAATACATGTAAAAAAATATTAATACAAATAAAAAATCGCTTGTTAGGCCTTAAAAATGAATTTAAATATGAAATAATGTCTCACCTAGGTGGTTCTTCATGTGGAGTTTGCGCTCCTTGTCCTCCTTGAAGTTGGCCCCGCACAGATCGCAGGGGGGGGGCGGGTCCTTCGCGTGAGTCCGCCGCACGTGACTGTCATGAGCCGCGTGCGAGGCGAAGGCCTTCCCGCAGTGCGCGCACTTGAAGGGCCGCTCCCCGGAGTGCTGCCGGATGTGCGTGCGAAGGATGGAGGAGGCGGTGAAGGCCTGAGAAGACAGGACAGTGATATATATAATAACAATATAATAAATACATTTCATTTAGAAAGCACACTTTAAAAACAACGTCATCTCAAGGTGCTTCACAATGCAATGAGGAGAAAATACAAAGTTATCCAAGGAGAATATTAAATAAAATATGGTGATATAAAAAAGGTTAAAGGTAGGGTAGATAAGAATGGAGAAACCAGCCCCTTCCTTCAGACTTCCTTACAGAGCCCCTCCTCCAACACACACGAACGCGCACATGACCAATGAGGGCACGAGATAAGTTTGCGAACGAGATGAAAGGCTGACAGGCAGGTAGGCCATCCAGTTACTTTAGCCGGGCCGGCTCAGATGATTGGTCGTGCTTTTTACAGCGCCACGGCTTCCATAGATGAATGTATTTATTGTCAAAGCATTTAATGTATTCATTGCTATCGGGATGTCTAAGATATATTGATGTATTCCATAATATAACGCATTTTAACCTATATCTTACTATTAATAGCAAAGAAAACGAGTCCATTTGTGTTTCCGTTTTCCTATCCACAGTTGAAAGCCTATACGCGATCGTCCCTTCTCACTAAAGAAAACCTTCTTATTCTTATTTTAAACTCTGCTCTCGCTTTGTTAAATCACATTTTGACAGAAGGAAATGATCGAAGGATAAACATATTTTATTCAGTGCTTTTACAAAGTGCCAGGTGTTTTTCTATTACCTTGCATTACCCGATTAAACAGTGAATATAGAAACAAAACCCCCAAGAAAAATCAAGATTCTCTCGCTTTAAGCCACTGTTAATGCTGTGCGTTAGTTTCAAATGAGCTTTAAATCTCTTTAATACTACATTTTGAGTTCGGTTTAATAGCCAAGGTGCAGTGGAAACAGGCTTCTTTATCTCTAGCTTCTGCATTTTACCGTTTTACGTTATGAAACACTTATTTATCACAAATAAATCGGGTCTAACATTTTGGTTTCAGTTTCCTTATGCACGTTTTTAAGCAAGACTCCTCTTAAAGGTGGGGTATGTAATTCACTTCAGAAACACTTGTTGTTATATTCCATGGAATGCTCTTAACATCCCGATAGCAATGAATATATGCTTTGACAATAAATACATAAAATGTCATCTGTGGAAGCCGTGGCGCTGTAAAAAGCACGACCAATCATCTGAGCCGGCCCGGCTAAAATAACTGGATGGCCTACCTGCCTGTCAGCCTTCCATCTCGTGCACACATTTATCTCGTGCCCTCATTTGTCATGTGCGCGTGCGTGTGTGTTGGAGGAAGTCTGAACGAAGGGGCAGATTTTTTTCGGTTGTGTATTTTCAAATTCTAGCGCACTCGAGCTGGTTTGTACATCCGTTCAGATTACTTCAGGCTAAAATGTCATCTCATTGCATCTATTTTTACCGTTTACTGACTTTATGTAACGATTATTGAAAAGGAGCGCTAGGCGAAAAATGTACAACAAATCAAAATAGGTAAGAACATAAATAAATACAAACTAAACTAAATAAAACACCTCTGTGCGTTACCCTTATTACGGTTTGGCTTATTCATATTCGTAGATAATGTTAGTCTTTACGGAGCACTTAGTGTCTTTGAATAAAGGAGAAATACAATCTAATAAAACAAGTCAAACTTTTTAATTTCCGTTTCTTTATCCACCGTTTTTAAATGCACCCCTCCTCTCTTATTAAGAGATGGAGGGGTGCATTTAAGGGATTATTGAACCCCTCGCGGTGATAAAAGTAGGAGGAGGACACGAGGAAAAATAGACACAAAGACTTCTTCCTCCTGCAGTAAACTCAGAAATAATCTGCAGACAAAGAGGGGGGGGGCACATCTGGCGATAATTAGCATGTAAGTGTCTGCCGGCGCGTGCAAGCCCCCCGAAAACAATGGTAAGGGGCGCGAGGAAAATGCACCGTGACACGAGGAGGAGTAAATGGATCCAAATGAGGAGGAAGAGGAGGAGGCATACTGTTCAGAATCAGCAATGCATTTTTTAAAGAAATTAAATTAAAATGTGAGTGCTTTTTGAAAACACATATTTGAAGTATTGGGACATGTACATTTTAAATCATATTATATATAATTATTTAAGTTGTTTTTAAATTGACTAACACTGTAAGGTAAATAATTCAGTTGTAATGTATATGATCAATACAAAGTGGTTATTTAAGTTGTATAAAAGCGTGTATACCTTACTTTCATTCTTGAGAAAGGCCCTTTAAATTAAATCAATGCAAAGTGGATTTGACTTTTTCTTTAAAATTATTCTCTTTTATTTCCTTATTTGACACGTGCTAATCCAATATATCTATTTCTTTATCTATATTTCCGTTTAAAGGTTTAGGGTGTAGTCAATCTGATAATTGCGGCCTATTTGTCCCTGTTTTTAAAATGAAGTTAAAATGAAGTGTCCTCCTCTCACCTTGTTGCAGTACACACACTTGTAGGGTCTCTCTCCGGAGTGAACCCTCATGTGTTTGTTGAGACTGGAGGACTGAGAGAAGCTCTTTCCACACACCGAGCACTGCAGGACACACACACACACACACACACACACACACACACACACACACACACACACACACACACACACACACACACACACACACACACACACACACACACACACACACACACACACACACACACACAAAATACATTATATGACATACATGATACAAGACATTAACAAGTCAAACTTATTTCAATTTGTCATATCTCTTTCTGGAAGATATCTTAAACTAATATATGTTTATATGTATATGTTAAAAAGTAATACAAATACTAAGCACAGTGCATTGTCTGTGCTTAAATGTATGTTGTATTATATTTCCGTGATGTCCATTTTAACGAAACTAAACTAAACACATTTGCATTTTTGAAGAGGCCTAATAAATGGTTCTGCTGTTCTTTCAGCACCACAGGAGCGTTAACATTAAGATGCAATAATGCACATCTCTGCAGCGTTGTCAGATAAGTTAAGATAAGAGTAGAAATGAAATGAGCAACACACCCTGCAGTAAATACATCACAGTTTCAGTACCTTGTGCGGCCGGTGCTTCTCGTGCACGTGCAGGATGTGGATCCTCAGCCGGTCTCTCTTCTCGAAGGAGCGTGTGCAGAGATGGCACGGGAACTTCCTGTCGCCCTGGTCCACGCAGCGAGTGTACTTCAGGTGCTTGTCTCTGTAGTATTTGTAGGCAAACACCTTCCCACAGCGGTCACACTTGAACCCCTCGCCAGAATCTGCAGGAAGGGAAGAAATACAGTGATGTTTAGTGCATTTAGTGCAAGTGCATTTTGCATGATGGACAGAGATGGCAAATCAAATCAAGTTTTATTTATATAACATATTTAAAAGTGATTTTTGGTCGAGCCAAAGTGCTGTACATGTAATAAAAATACATGACTACAATCACAATAAAAGACAATAATTTACAATAGAAATATAAAAAACAAGTACACTCATCCTTTCCTCGAGTAGAAGTACAGATACTCGTGTTTAAAAATACTCTGGTAAAAGTAAAAGTACTGACTAAACTTCTTTCCTCAAGTAAAAGTAAAGAACTTTGAAATGTACTTCAGTAAAAAGTACCCATAACTAGCAGGTGTTTTAAAGAGTACCTGACTTCCCTTTATATTAAGAGAACAATAATGTCATTGTTAGCTAATGAATGTTTCCATGGTGAACAACGGCAACATGACAACGTTTTCATTGGTCCCTCTTCTTTAGAGAAGACCAGGAAATGATGGATACACGGATCGTGTTCAAATCAATAGGCACGCAATGACTCTAAATAATAATGATCACGCCACCAAACACACATTCAAACTAAAGGAACCAGCCTGTTTGGAAAATGTGAGAAGTAGAAAGTACAGGTATTTGTGTTCAACATGTAAGAAGTAGAAAGTACAGGTATTTGTGTTCAACATGTAAGAAGTAGAAAGTACAGGTATTTGAGTTCAACATGTAAGAAGTAGAAAGTACAGGTATTTGGGTTCAAAATGTAAGAAGTAGAAAGTACAGGTATTTGTGTTCAACATGTAAGAAGTAGAAAGTACAGGTATTTGTGTTCAACATGTAAGAAGTAGAAAGTACAGGTATTTG
>NW_011363398.1:0-11974 GCF_000735185.1 Notothenia coriiceps | reverse complement strand
AGAGAACAGCCTTTTAGAGCTATCAGCACAACAGCATGAGGAGCCCGCAGGACCAATGAAAGCAGCGATTATGATGAAGGGCTACCTTACCTTTGCTGAAGCTCCAGGAGTGCCTCTTTGTTCCAGCCTGGTAAGTGGTGAGAGGCAGGAACTGGAAGAAAAGGTTGTCATGAGTTTGTCTGGGGCGGTCATTTAAGCAGGGTAGTGATGATCACTGGAATATAATGAATAATTAGAAGTTGCCTTCGTTCCAAACAGCAGTGGTATGTTGTTTTGAACCTTTTTTCTAGTATTTTAATTTAATTCTCCGTTACATTGAAGAAAACTATAGCTAAGTTAACCTTAAGATGAACCTAGAATCATTCAGGATCTCTCTAGAGTCAACAGACCAGTGGATATTTGTTTTTCTAGTATTTAAATTAAAATGTTTGCTACATTTTAAGATTGATATAGTTAGTTCACTTAAATGAGCATTCTCAAGCAAGACAATCAGACTTTAAAGATATTGCACTGAACTCCGCTTGCACTGACACAATAGGCCTTATATATATTATATAGTATATATATATATTTAGTATTATATATATATATATATATATATATATTTGTACACACATTCAAACATATTTATTTGTACTTAAACCGATATATTCCTGCACTTTAACTCTATCTGCATGTTGAAGTATGCATGCTTGTTGTTTGTATGTTTGATGGCACCTTAAAGAAAGCAGCAGCTCTCGTCTCATTGGACAGAATGAAAATAAAGGATTCTATTCTATAATTTCCTCCGTTCTCTCACCGGTCTTTTCGGGCAGGGTGAGTCCGGAGATGGCGTGGCCCCCGCTCCTCTCCGGACCCCCGGAGTATCCATACAGAACCATGAAGAGCTGCTCCTCGCTGAAATTAAAAGAACTCCGATTCTCCCCGGAGATTTCTGCGCTGCGAGGCCGAAGGAGGGTGTCTTTGGGCGGGGAGGAAGAGGAGGAAGAGGAGATGCTTTCATTGAGCGGACTGCAGAAATCTGAGGTGAGGTATGAGGAAGAGGAGGAGGTGAGGATGTGTTCCTGAAGATTGAAAGGTGGATTTCCTCCTCCTCCTCCTCCTCCTCTTCCTCTTCCTCCTCCTCCCTGCAGAGAGTCAGAAACCAGGCGGCCCAAAGACTTCAGAGGGTGGAGCAGGTTGTGCTGGAAGAAGTCCATGTATTGGGGGTGAGGATGAGGATGGGGGAGAGGACGATGATGAGGGTGATGAAGAGGATAGCCCTTCATCATCATCATGGAGGTCTGGAGGGAGGACAGGGACACCGACATGAGGAGGGGGAGACCTGAGAGAGAGAGGGATAAAAGATGAATGAAAGAAATCTAAAAAAAGACAGGCTGACCACACCTGATTGATTTCCTTTCAAATAGGGGAAGCCTAAAAGAAATACAAAATAGAGGTACAAATAATATCAGGGAACGGCATTAACCCGAGAGAATGAGGAGAAGCAGATTTATTCAAAGAAAAAGTGGTTCTTTCTTTGTTTTTGTTTGTTTTGGTCTTATTTGGGTTTTTTCACGCCCCTGTTTGACTCAAAGGATCCACTACAGTCTCCATTGAAGCCTTTTTAGATGAGTAACCCTGACAGTCCTTATGAAAGTTTAATGCAAGACATCTAAAAAAAGACACAGCTGACCACACCTGGATTGATTTCCTTTCAAAATGTGAGGAAGGCTAAAAGAATATCCAAAATAGAGGTAAAAATAATCTCAGTAAAATTGTGAGTGAATCAGGAAAAGCATATACTGTATATATTAAAAAAATGTGGTTCTTAGTTTTATTTAGTTTTGTTGGTCTTGTTTTGGCTGACCACTCCTGGATTGATTTCCTTTAAAAATGCGAGGAAGGCTAAACAAATACGAAAGAGAACTAAAAATAATCTCAGTAGAATTGCATTGACCTCGAGTTAATGAGGAAAAGCAGGTATATCAAATATGATGTTCTTTGTTTATCTTATTTGGGGGTTTTCACTCCCCTGTTTGTCTCAAATAATCCATTGAGGCTGACCAAATAGATTTTCTTTTTAGATGAGTAACCCGAACAGTCCTTATAAAAGTTTAATGAATCTAAAAAAAGACACAGGCTGACCACACCTGGATTGATTTTCTTTAAAAATGTGAGGAAGCCTAAAGGAATATCCAAAATAGAGGTAAAAATAATCTCAGTAAAATTGCATTCACCTCGACCGAATGAGGAAAGATGTATAAGAAAATGTGGTTTCTTTGTTTGTTTTGGTCTGGTGTCTCAAATGATCCACGGAAGGCTCAATAGAGGCTGACCATAGCATTTCCTTTTTAAATTATTAACCTTAATAGTCCTTAAAATCTCAAAAAAGAAATAGGCTGACCACACCTGGATTGATTTCTTTATAATATAAGAGAGCCTTTTAATTTAATTTTCCAAAAACACAACTAAGAATAACTTTGGATCTAAATTGGATGAACCTCGACTGAATCAGGAAATGCAGATATATTAAAATCAAATGTTCTTTGTTTTATTTCCGTCTTATTCTGATATTTTCCCTCCTTGCATAGTCTAACAATGTACGCTTGCATCACAGTAACACATATTTCAAAGGAAGGAATAGAAATAGCACACAGGATCCAAATTAAATATTTAAAACGAAACGAAATTGATCCGCAATTCCTGTAAGGATACATATTTTGTTAACGAATCAAGCCTCCAACTTATCCGGACTTTTTAAAAAATATTTAAAAATGAAAACGTCCTCCAGACCCCTACTTAAAATCCTGTACATAGCTTTATTGCATGTTAAGTAAAAGCAGTGCACGGTTTAACGGGATGGCACACGGTGCAGTATTTCCAGCTGAGAGGACACACATCAGATGTTTTTAAGAAGCGTTTAGCAGGCAGCCAGTAAATAGAGACAAACCAGGGTCACGACACCAATTACACACAGAGAGCCGGAGCAGAGGTCAGCATTAATGAAGCCTTTTATAGACCCACGGTACTGCCAATGCAGAAAGAAAATAAAGACAAGAGGAAGGGACATATTGGAAGGATATGAGCTAAGGAGATACCTACAATTAACGGGAGAAATTAGGAAGCGTGCGTAATTCCCAAAAGAAATTGGACGAACCGGAGTTTATATTATTTTTTCGCGTTTTACAGACTGCACTAATACCGTCAATGCACTTTAATCAGCCAAGGGAATTGCTGGAGGAGTATGAGCTTAAAGTAAATTATAATTGACAGGAGAAATAAGGATAAGTGGAGATGAGAGCGTGCGGAACTCCAAAAGAAATCGGACGATCTTTAGAAGGCTTTTTATAAACCTCACATTACTGTCAAGCTAGAAAATAAATGAAGACATGAGAAGGAGACATGTTGGAGCAATATGAGCCAAAGAGAATAGTTACAACTAACAGGAGAAATTAAGATAGGGGTGTTGTGCGTAATTTCCATTTTATCTTCTCTAAAATTACATGCAAAAAGTTCCAATGCAGAGAGGAAAAACGTCCCAATGAACTCTACTTTTTTAAATAAATGCGTATTTTCAAATGATTTAATTGATAAATGCACAGAAGCCACAGCGTAATTTTATCAATAAACTTTCTGCAAACAATGCAACATAAACATACAGAGAATAAATAATTAGAAACAAGAGAACATGGTGCAAATAAATATTAAAAAGAAGATTCTTACCTTGTTAAGTCCTGAGAGAAGTTCCACAGTCTCTCTTCATGTCCTCTCGCTGCAGGTTTGAGTGTAAAGTGCCCGGATGTAGAGGATGCTGCGGGACCTCTGAGGGTCGGTGGTCATCTGAGGGCAGGTCTCTACAGGAGAGGCTTCCTATTGGTCCTCCCAGACTCATGCATCTCAATGCACGCGCACCCCCCTGCACGCGATGCTATCTCCCCCATCTCCCCTCCCCCCCCCTGTGGAGTTTAGATGGAGCTGTTATGACTTGGATGTGGTGAATTAGGAGGAGAAAAGAAAGCTGATAATAATCTGTATTACTGCAACACCTCTGACTATATGCTAATGATATCTGCTTTAAATGCATTTTCCTGATGAGTTACTGCAAGTTTTTTAACCAAATCATTATTTTGTGGGGGTTAAAATGCAAATAAGAAAACCTCTAGGCTATATGCTGTTATGTGCCATTGGTTTCTGTCCTTGTCCCTGTAAAGAAAAAGTTATCAAATGTACTTTAAAATGTAAAAAATACACAGAAGAAAGCAACAAGCACAATAAATGAACGAGTGCTTCCTTAAATGCATTTTCCTGTTGAGGTGCTTTTTTTAGGCAAAATCTGACTTTTTTTCCTGTTTAAAATGCAAATGATAACAACTGTGGAGTCACGAGTCATTGGTTTATTCCTTGTCCCTAAACAAAATTATTCAATGCACTTACCATGTAAACAAATCCATAGAATAAAGCAGCACTCACACCAAATGAAGTGTTACTTTGAAAGCATTTCCTGTTGAATTTTGCATTTTATTTCAAGCTATTTTGAGCAAAATTAGATATTTTAACTACTTTTTTTCTATTTATTCTTTTTTTATTTGCCCTGTAACATCATTTGTTAATTGCAATTAAAGAAATAGTGGAAAACTATGTTTGGCATCATGCTTGTCGCTATTAAACAATTTATTTATATCACACATGTTAAGGGGTTTAAATCGCTCTGTGCTTTTTCGAGTGAGATACTTAATCTTATTTCCAATTATCGTTCAATCAATCAATCAATATTTTTTATTTGCAGTATCACTATGCAGTATACACTTTACATGTATAAACAAATACACAGAAGGAAGCAGCAAGCACAGGAATAAACACGTTATAACTGAATATTAGTGTTATTTAGTCGCTTTGAGCCGTTTTTAATAAAGCGTTACATATTCTGTGCACTCATGATGGAAATACAATCAATGCATGGGGGGGGGGGGCGTTATTATATTTAAATCACAGAAATAAGAGTCACTCTGTTAAATACTGCAATAACAGAATTCTTTATTTACAAGGCAAATAGCATCAGCGAAGCCATATTAGTTCACAACTTGCATAACTGTGGTTTCTCTTGTATATCTAACTTTGCATAAAACGCTCACACACACACACACTCGCGCACACACACACACACACACTCACACACACACACTCACACACTAGGGGTACAAAGGTGGATGCGGGTATACAGTGTGATTCCTGTGAACAATGCAGAAAAAAAAACCAGGGGGAAACACAAAGCTTTCTTCAGAAAGTCCATATATTACATATTGCTTCAATATCCCTATGTATCATCAAAAACAGTGAGAGAGGAGGGGAGGAATAACACAAGAGAGCGATGAACTGAGCGATGATGCACCCGTTCAATATTGTACACAAGTCATTATATAAATTTATACAGACAGCGGCGTAATGTACAAGAACGGACAAATCTAAGGCATTATGCTAAGGGTGGTTAGCATTTCAAGGTTGCATCTTAGCTCTAAGAAATTGGCAGACAATACAAAAGGGCATTTAAAGTTCTTTAAAACCAAAAGCTGACGAGAAAAAAATAGTTTTAGTGGGTCCAACGCCTGGATATTTGTTAGGGGCATTGATTTGCTCCCGTCCTCATTATAAATGCTAAAAAAATGCATTGCTACCACATGGCTTTAAATCGTTTTATTTTTCAAAATCTTGACAATCTTTGGAAATTTTGCAAAGGGCTGTGATCGTTCTTCTTTTTTTTTTTCTTTTTTTTTTTAATGGCTCAAAAAGGCTTTTTCTGCACGACTGTATGATACAATCAAGACAGCATTTATCAAAATGTGTGAGACGTCTGCAAAAAACCCAAAAAAGAACACGATTCTCAGATTCAGCGTCGTCTCCTTTACACCAATGGGAAAGCTCCACTAAACGCTGCGCTCACATCCTTTAATGACTTTAATACATTCAGAATGACTTCCTGCTTCTCTACATTAGGACCCTGTTTAGTGACATCAACTTTGTTTTCCCCGGGCCTCAAAGCTAGGAAAATAAAAGCTGGTAGAATTCAGAAATCCAATTGAAAAAAGGTGAAGATCATTTGGCTTGCTCCAAGTTTGTCCTGGGTTGTGTATATATATATATATTTATATATATATATATATAAAATGTATTTTTGAGGTTAGAGAGGATGACTCGGATCACACTGAACTCCCCAGAAAGAGCAGCGAGTCGTTTAATAACTGCCTGAGGTCATAAATATGGCTAAGTGTGTGTCAGAGCAGGGTGAAGCGTGACCTCTGACCTCTGCTGCATAATCTAACATCGCTGCGTGTGGATGGAGACTCTCCTGGTACAAACTGCAATAAAAAAATGTAATACTGCATCCAAACGTGGAGCAAAAAACGTGTCCTTTTTAAGTCAGGAAACTGTACAAAAATTACAAAAAGAAAGGTTATTGCTTGTTTACATCACACCGGAACAGTTTGCACCGAGCAGCTCGTAGGACCAGACGACATAGAAAGCACACTTTTTTTTTGTGTATGGCTGTGTTGAGTTTTTTTTCGTGGTGTGTCTATGCTAAAGGCAGAGAAGCAAGCGATAATCTGTACACTGTATACTCAGCACACCCCCGTACCCCCCCCCCTGCATCGTACCAGCACACGAGAAAGTCGTGATCGGACGGGGAAACAAACCCTACGCGGTGAAATAAATAGGAAAGGAAACGTCTTACTTATTGGTATGTACAATCTCTGTGATTCATTTTTAAAACCATATGTCTGACATCTTCTTCTGAAACTACAGGACCAAAGAATAATCCAGATTCAGGTTAGTAGAAGACTGTTACTGTTAAAATTATAAAAAAACAAAAGTGCTTCTTTCACACTTTTTAGAAATCTCCGTCTCTCTCGTTGCTACTTGGATAAAGAATCATCTACAATAATTAAAATCTATACAGAAAAATAAAACTTAATTTAATACACTATATAAACCTCTTGACTAAATTAGTCTAATCATACACTCAAACCATTTTCCGCAGTGTGTTTTCAAAGATCTTCATTCTACATCTTCACGACAACTAAAATAATCAGAATAAAATAACAACAAAAAAAGGCAAAACCCGGCGGGAGTCTCTGTTTCCGGCCGGACGAAAATCAGTGTACGTCATTTTGAGATGAGATTGTAAATGGCCGCTGTCCACTGAGAGGAATACATTCATCAGAAGAAGATCCCAAACACCCCCAGGGTCAGTACCCCCCCCCCACAGGAAGTCACACTATGGTGAATGCTTGCTCTCCTCCACCATCACTTTCCGGGGTCTCCCCCCCCAAAAAGCAGGGGTAGAAAGGGGGAAGGCGGGGGTTGTTGGTTACATGTTTGTACAATTTCTTTAAAGGGCCGACGCTCCTCTCTCCAGCTGAAGTTCAGGTGACGACTCCATGAGGGTCAACAGTATTTCTGCAGAGAAACGACACACACGTTAGCATGCTAATAAATAAAAAACAGTCATGAAATCAACATGTAACTTAGGCTTTATCTTAGTGTTCAAAAACAGAGGTAAATAATATTAGAGAGGTGCAGGAATGAGTCCTAAAGTCATGTGACCGAGCTGTAGTTCCTTTAAAGCCCAACATTAGCCTCCTTTAGCTTAGCGGTGGTGACGTGAAGTCATGTGACCGTGCTGTAGTTCCTTTATAGCCCAACATTAGCCTCCTTTAGCTTAGCGGTGGTGACGTGAAGTCACGTGACCGTGCTGTAGTTCCTTTATAGCCCAACATTAGCCACCTTTACCTTAGCGGTGGTGACGTGAAGTCATGTGACCGTGCTGTAGTTCCAGTTCCTTTATAGCCCAACATTAGCCACCTTTAGCTTAGCGGTGGTGACGTGAAGTCATGTGACCGTGCTGTAGTTCCTTTATAGCCCAACATTAGCCTCCTTTAGCTTAGCGGTGGTGACGTGAAGTCATGTGACCGTGCTGTAGTTCCTTTATAGCCCAACATTAGCCTCCTTTAGCTTAGCGGTGGTGACATGAATTCATGTGACCGCCTTTGGATCTTTAATTGATAAACCGCGAGTAAATCTAGTGATCTCTAGAAATGTCTATTTCAAAAACTCATCCTGTGATTTCTCGAACGCCTCCACGGTAAGCGAAGAATCAGAAATGGAGAAAATCCTTGAGGAGTTGAAGTAAATGGGAGCTGTTTTTAACAACAGCAAAAAACTCTTTTTTGTAGCATAAATGTATAAGGATGCTTCCCAGTCTCATTTTCAAACTCTTTGTTGCAGAATCTCAACAAACGATCCTTACATGTATGCAGCACCTTTCCACCGTACTTGATAAAGGGCTTTACAATATCTCACATATCAATACACCAATGATATTCGAAGACTTCCTTCTGAGCCACAAACTATATAAAAAAATTGTTTCAAATATTTGTTCAGTTCTTAAAAATGACCAATATTCACTTCAATTCACCGAGACACTTCTCAGCTTTTTGATTCTGTGTTCACCGCCAGAAAAACGATGTATTTAAGGTAAAATTGGGTGAGTAAGTGATATGAGAATGATCATTTTAAGGGTTAATTTTCCCTTTAATAAACACAAAGCAACACCACACTTGAACTGGCAGAACTTGAACTTCTGTAAAAGCCCATAAACAATCAGAAAGCCTCTCGGAACGAGCGAGTAAATCAGCAAAAGACCTCGCTAATGGGCGAACGGTAAATAATTGAAATAATCTAAGTGCCAATATATTCCTATAATCGTGGAAGGAGGATAAATCCAGTGACAGATATACTGGCGTGTTACAAGAGTCTGAAGTGCAGACGATCAAACTGCAGCAGGTTAAATATTCATGCCGCTTTATTGAGCTTAAAAGCATCACGAGCAACAGCATCGCACAACAACAGGAGAGGTTAAGACATTAAATAATCACCTCAGAGGGAGAAGGGAATATATCTGATATGTTTAATTAAAAGTCTGACTTGTTATCTGTTGTTTCTCGTCCATATGAGTGCAGGTTTGAGACACATGGTGCAGGTTTGAGACACATGGTGCAGGTTTGAGACACATGGTGCAGGTCTGAGACACATGGTGCAGGTCTGAGACACATGGTGTAGTTCTGAGTCCAGACAGAAGAGTGTTTGCACATCATTCGGTAACGTCTGGGCTAAATGGCTCTAAAGTGCACGCTGATAATTACATCATTGTCCTCTAAGTTCATCAGAACTCTGCAGGAGTTACGTAAACTAACGAGTAAATTATTCACGAGTGCGGCGATTCAATAAGCCCAAACACTTAAAGAGTCTTACGATAACACAAACACGGAAATAAGGAGGAGCTTTTAGTGTTTCTGGGTCCCCTGGTCGCTGTTTGAGGGTCTATTCTGTTTGTCTTAAACTCCTCAAAGTGGCCCTAAAGTACTCTAATGAGATACACTGCATGTGAATAGGGGAAATATTTGAACTAACAGATATCACCATGAAACTTCCCCACTTGATAACTGATATTAAGACAGTTACTTTTAACATTACAAGTGTTCTGACACGTTATGTTTAGATATGCTAATGAGGCGTTATGCAGGAACACCTGTTGAAGTCTCACCTTAACAATGCTTGAAAATGTGGATTTTAAAGTAACATTTTGGGTATTTCTTCCACTAAAACCCTCTTAATTTCCCCCTCATTAATAGTCTTAATAGGTCGCTGTTTGAGGGTCTATTTTGTTCAGATGTGAGGCTTAAACTCCTCAAAGTGACCCTAAAGTCTTCTAATGAGAAACACTGCATGTGAATAGGGGAAATATTTGAACTAACAGATATCACCATGAAACTTCCCCACTTGATAACTGATATTAAGACAGTTACTTTTTACATTACAAGTGTTCTGACACGTTATGTTTAGATATGCTAATGAGGCGTTATGTAGTGACTTTTGGTAAATTTAAGAGATATCAGATTCAAAGTGGGTGTTTTCTTCCACTAGTATGAACCAGCTCAAACTCTCAGAATGGACTAGTGTATGAAAAACATGTTCTTGTCTTTAGTGTCCGGGACTAATATAGTACAATAAATAACGAATATATATCACTATTAAACTTCCCAAGAGTCAAATAACAGGTTTTCTTAAATGTCATGTTTAAAAATGCAAAGAAAGCATTATGCACGCTAACTTCTGGTCGATTTAAGAGAAATATACGGACACAAATGAACCAATTTATGATATATTTCATGATAATTGTTTGATTTCTTTCCAATAGTCTGAATAAAGACATGTTATGGAAGCTAAATAGCCTAATATCTTAAATTAACCATTGCAGGAACACCTGTTTAAGTCTCACCTTAACTATGCTTGACTAGGCTTCAAAAAGTGATTTTTAAATTGACATTTCTGGCTCTAAAACCCTCTTAAGTTCCCCCTCTTTAAGAGTGTTAATACCTGCTCAGGCCCCATGGAGGGCAGCCCCGGCGAAGGACCCGAGGCCATGGAGGTGACGCTCATCTGGCCGGACATCTGGCCCATGCTGCCGGCGGCCATGTTGTTCACGGGGTTGAGGTTCATGGCGTTTCCTCCGTTGTACATGTTGCTGCTGCTCTGCTGGGAGAACTGGGGGGAGGCCTGCTGCGGTGGGAACATACTGGAGGGAGAGGGGGGAGAAAGGGTTTAATAACGGAGAGGAAACGATGCGTTAGGAGCACAGAGGAAATAATTGGGAGGGTTTCTTATACAGGAGGTATCATTTATGGCAACTCGGGCTGCTGACATAAGCAACACATGTATATCCTAACAATAAAAGCTGCATCAAACATTAATGAATGATTCATCTGCTAAAACCTATGTTGATTAATAGTTTGAAGTGTGTAAAGTCAGAAAATAGTGAAAAATCTCCATCCCAGTTCATCAGATTCATTTCAATGTCCTAAAATAGTCAATTTGACACGATATAAAACACAGAAAAGCAGGAAATCTCCACGTTTGGAAACTTCATTTTCTGACATTTCTGCATGGAAAATGAACTAAAACGACAACAGAGTATTTTGTTCACCTGCTGCCTCCCATGTTGCCCTGCGGCCAGCCGTTCATGTCGGGGGGGGCCTGGAAGCCAGCGTTGCCCTGGCCCTGTTGCATCATGGGGGATTGTGTGTGGGCCATGCGGGGGGACAGCAGAGGGCTCTGAGGGGCCCCGGGGCTAACAAACCCCCCGTCTGCCTGCTGGCTCATACCTGAGAGGAGGGAGGGGGTATTTAGATATTTAGACTTCACTGAAGGGAGTCAATGTGACACTATGATGAGTGAGACACATGCATGACAGCAGGCAAGGAAGCAGGAGGGAAGGGAGTAAGGAAAAGGAGTTTAGAGGAGGGAAGCAGGAGTCAAGGGAGTAAGGAAAGGGAGTTTAGAGGAAGGAAGCAGGAGTCAAGGGAGTAAGGAAAGGGAGTTTAGAGGAGGGAAAGGAAGCAGGATTCAAGGGAGTAAGGAAAGGGAGTTTAGAGGAGGGAAGCAGGAGTCAAGGGATTAAGGAAAGGGAGTTCAGGAGGGAAAGGAAGCAGGAGTCAAGGGAGTAAGGAAAGGGAGTTCAGGAGGGAAAGGAAGCAGGAGTCAAGGGAGTAAGGAAAGGGAGTTTAGAGGAGGGAAGCAGGAGTCAAGGGAGTAAGGAAAGGGAGTTCAGGAGGGAAATGAAGCAGGAGTCAAGGGAGTAAGGAAAGGGAGTTCAGGAGGGAAAGGAAGCAGGAGTCAAGGGAGTAAGGAAAGGGAGTTCAGGAGGGAAAGGAAGCAGGAGTCAAGGGAGTAAGGAAAGGGAGTTCAGGAGGGAAAGGAAGCAGGAGGCAAGGGAGTAAGGCAAGGAAGTTCAGGAGGGAAAGGAAGCAGGAGTCAAGGGAGTAAGGACAGGTAGTTCAGGAGGGAAAGGAAGCAGGAGTCAAGGGAGTAAGGAAAGAGAGTTCAGGAGGGATTGATATGTAGACAGTCAGATTATTGAGAGAGGGATGATGGAACATGT
>NW_011363397.1:32273-42055 GCF_000735185.1 Notothenia coriiceps | reverse complement strand
GAAGCACCTTTTATTGCTAAAAGTAATCCCAAAGTGCTACAAGGGGCGTAATATAAAAAAGAAACAGAAGTTTAATCAAAGGTTTTTTTTAAATAAAGGTTTTTAGGCCCTTCTGAGCCGCCTACCGGAGTTCCTTTGGCTCCTGGGTTTCCGGGTTGTCCATCGCGACCGGGTCGACCGTCCAAACCGGGAAGACCGGGAGATCCGGGGAATCCGCTGTCTCCCTTATCTCCCCGCCCACCGCTCACCGTGACGGCATCTCCGGGGTCTCCCTTCTGTCCGGGGAAACCTGGAGAACCCAGAGAACCGGAGGGACCCTGAGGAGAGGAACAGAGAAAGAGATTTATTTAGTGAAACCCAAAGGAGACCTAACAATGGAAGATAAAAGACTATGATAGAACTTTTTAAATCTCAGCTAAAAACTCTTCACACTGGCTTTTAATGCTCGTTGAACATTACATTTTTACATTTGAATGTGTTTTTATACGTTTTCTAGTTATTGTTCTTTTTATCATATTATTTTTTTATTATTTTACTCCCATTGTGTTATTTTATATTGTTCCCTGTACAGCACTTTGGTCAACTGAGGTTGT
Source organism: Notothenia coriiceps (assembly GCF_000735185.1). NCBI lineage: Eukaryota > Metazoa > Chordata > Actinopteri > Perciformes > Nototheniidae > Notothenia > Notothenia coriiceps. The sequence goes on along the minus strand of NW_011363397.1, from coordinate 41,462 downwards.
TTTAAATGTGCTATATAAATAAATAAAGATTGAGATTCCCACAGCAGAAGCCTGGAGTGGTGTAAAAGCAGGTTTTATTGGACTTGATGTACCTCTTTTCATACATGTGACAAATGGGCCCTTAACTTTCAAACAGTCTCGTTTTAATGTGGTCTACATAGGTCTTTTAACAACTTGTACATTTTTATTTGTAGTATTTGCATTTATAAGTTGTCAACCCTGTGAAATCACTGAAGAAGAGAAAGTCAAAAGGTACTAACAGCGGGTCCAGAGGAGCCTGGAGATCCTGGGTATCCTCGGTCTCCTTTGACTCCTGGACCTCCGGGAGCTCCTGTTGGAGGAGAGGGAACGGATTAACAACACAGTACATTCAAACCTATTTAAGTCCAAAGATTTCTCCATCAAGCAGGGGTGTCCAAACTTTTTTCACCGAGGGCCACATACAGAAAAACATACGAAGGGCTGGGCCACTCACTAGAGGTATATTGCCTCATAAGTTCAGTTATAAGTAGGTCAATTATGCTTGATACTTGAAAATGCCTTAAGAAAAAAACAGCCTATATCACAGCTCTCTATAGAGTGCCACAGTGACGCATTTATGATTAGAAAATTATAAAAGTAGGGTAGACATGTGGAGATCATCCGTCTCTTGTCACGCCCTTATTTCCAGCTATTTTCCCAAATTCTATGGAGAAATTGCATTGCTTTTTTGTCGAAGGAACCCATGAGCAGCTTACTTCCGGGTTTTAGGACGCGTCACTGTGGCACTCTATAAGGTTTCATTTATTTTGTTGGCAGCTCATTCCTCAAAACAGAAGCCTCAGATCGCTTATAATAAAAGGAAATATGAAGGGGCTTTTTCAATCTTGCTATGTAAATAAGTTATCGGGCCTTTTTTCTTATCAACTAAGATTTGTTAGAAAATGTTCCCAACTTGAATTGACTGAATTTATTTGAAAAGATGGCTTATTACAGTAACACATGAATACTACTGTGTAATATATGTTTAAATATATATTTAAGAAGTACAATATAAGACAAGCACAAGTTTCATTTGTGGGCCGTATTCCATTATACTTTTTTTAATTTGCTGAGGGCCGAATCAAAATGGCCCCCGGAACATAGTTTGGACACCCCTGATATAAAGCAATGCATGATGGGAATAGAAAGTGAAGAGGTGTTACCGGGGAATCCTGGCTGTCCGGCAGGTCCTTGGGGTCCTTGGCTGCCGGTGGTACTTCCAAAGCAGTTCACACACGTCTCCCCCTTATCACCTGAACGAGCAAACCATCACTTAGGTCAGTGCGTATTGAAGTATAATGCTTGCTCTTGTTTTTTTTTCTGATGGCACCTTCAAAAAAGGAGTCGCTCTACTCATCTCATTGTACCTGTATAACGACAATAAAGGATTTTATATTCTATAGTGTGACCATCAGACATTTTAACTCCTCCCTTGAAAAGTCAATATGCTGGATCTTCACTTCTTATGTTTGTATAACAATCTATTCTTTTTATTTTATTTGTGTTGACTGCAGGAGGGAGGGATTAATCAATCAGAGGCTGACCCTCTGATTGGTAGATGCTTATTTCCCCACTGTGCCAATTTTAATTCATTTTTTGGGGGACTTACATTTAAGTTGCTAGACGCAGTAAAAATCTATATAACTCAACTTTTAAGTATTGGTTCATTGCTGTAATACCCTTTGTAATAAGATAAGATGGACCTTGATTAATCCCCGTAGGGAAATACATGTGTGATAGCAGCAACAGAAGGAAACACAGATAGTACGCATGGAATATACACGGGAATAATACGAATAAAAGTACAAATACAAAATTAAATGAAAGAAGAATTAACAGTACGAATACAATTAAATATACATTTGAATATGTGTCAACCTACCTGTTTCTGATTCTGATCATTAAATCCACAAACACCAGCGTCTCTCTCACCTTTCTGTCCAGACTCTCCGGGGAACCCTTTCTCTCCCTGGACTCCTGAGCGTCCGGGCTCTCCGGCCACGCAGTTCTGTTGAGCCGAGGAGAATCCTGGAGGTCCGGGGAGTCCTGGAGCTCCCTGACCCCCGTTGGACCCTGTTCGTCCTGGGGGTCCCGGCAGAGAAAGACCGGGAACGCCAGCATCTCCCTTCCCACCTCTCTCTCCCTGGAAGCCTGGAGGTCCTGAGACGCCTCCACCCCCGGTAGCTGAGACTCCTGGGGCTCCTGGAGGGCCCGATAAACCTGGGGAGGACAGGAGGGAACAGCTTTAATCAGAAATATATATTTAAAAGGGTTGGGGAAATACTGAATGTCCTCGTCCAATATCAGAGTCCACATGGTAACAAAGGTATCCCAACTGTAGCTGTGAACATGACAGGATGTGTGATTACCTAGAAGAGCATCAGGACTGTTTGAGGCATATGATAGCTATGTGATTAACATGATGATTCAGCCTCTATGGAGATAGATATATGACAAGCATGATCATTTCTGACGTGGAGCTAATCTGAAGTAAACATTGAATACTGCTTTCTATTCCTCCATCTTGTGACTGTGTAACTCCCTCTCTTGGATATCAGCATGTGAAGGACACTGTTCAGGAACTACTTGATGTTCTGTATGTGATGACTACTTCCATTCTGGAGAGGATCACAGATACATGGATCCTGAGATTGAAGCTCAAGCCGGTGACGAGTGAGATTTTTCTGACAATACAGTAGGAGGATTGACAAATTTGTTAAATTTTGGGGTTTCCCTTCAAAAAAGGGGGTTGTGGCTTTTACAGTTTGCTACAAGAATATTCAATACGACACCCTCGTCCTTGGACTTTCACATCGGACAAGAAAAAAAAAAACGTTTAATGAACACAGTCCAAATGTATATTTATTCGGCAATACTGTATATCGATACAGAGCTGGATCCAGATCAAAGCACGGCTAAAGGGTCATGACAACATTTTTTTCTCCAGCTGATTGTGCCTGTTATTTAAAGTTGTGTTTGTGCTAAATGTTGTTCTGATTATTGTCTATGCAATGCAAATTCCACGTATTTCTGATCAAAGAACGACATGTCATGCATACTGTGTATTGTGGGGGGGTGAGTCCCGGTTATGTATGCTGTGTCTTCTAGAGAAAAAGAGAAGGGAAAAGATGTGTGCTTTATTCTTCTGCTGTTGTCATCTGTCTCTCTCTGCTCAAATGTCGTTGTTGTTGTTATCAAAGTCTTCGGTCTTACTGTATGTTTCATGTGTTCTATGCTGTGTTGTTATTATGTTGTGATGAGTTAATTAAGGATAGTGTGATTTGGTGCAGAGAGGCAATGTGGAAGCAATTGAAGTAGAAGAGATCACATTAAAACCATTTACAGCTGTGGACAGACCCTTCTGCGTGGCCAGCTGGTGGAGACTCAGAGCGAAGGCCAAGGGCTTTTCGCTCAGCTATCATTCAGGACCAGCGGCTCTTAAGACCCTCAGCGCTGGGACCAAGATGAAACATTTTAGCCTCTCATTCATGGGACCCGCGGCCTTAATGTGGCCGAATGGATCTATTAAACATAGGCCTGGTGACCCATTTTAGGCCTTGACCCAGCTGAAAGAGACAGAAAAGAGACAGACAGACACGAGACGGCAAACAGAAGCTGACATGTTAAAGACCGACTTAGATGTCGTGTATTTATCAGTCATTAAGGAAGAAAAGACGTTTTCATAAAAAGGACTGTTTTGACATTCTTAATTTCTGATTCTTTTAACATTATACGCACATCAAATCAATGAAAAGGAGAAGCCTTGGTGAAGATTTTTGTGCGTTTTTCAAATCAAACACTATAAAGAAATGAGTCATTTTGTTGCCAGATTAATTTTCTTGTTGAAATTTGCATAACCACAGAAAATTAGGTCAACATGGCCAACGGTGCCAACATAAAAAGAAAAAAGAAATTGAAAATGCGGCTAACTTTTTGCCGTGCCAACGTCATCTGGCAAAGATGCGCTGCAGCCGGCCAAAACCAATTAAGAAGCACACATCCTGGAAGATTACTTCATGAAACAAGAACGCCCCCCAATTCCAGTTTTACCTTCAGCACCATCGAGATGGAGGCATAAAACAATTTTCTAGTGAATTCCAGGTTGTAAATCCTATAGTAAACAGTTGCGCATCAGATAAGCCTTTAAATCTCAAGGATTTAAAACTTGGATTTTAAAGGGATGTATATTGTATAAAAAAAATCCCTTTTTGCGCATACATCTGTATCTTGAGTTCCAAAGCTAAATCCCTGGACTGGAACGCCTCCATTTGACACCTTTTTTTACTTCCTAACCAATTGACATCACTTTCTAGCACTTTACACTTTTTTTTTGGGCTAGCGCTCCAACACATTTGTTACCGTTGATAGGGCTACAGGCGGCGGACATCTCTAAGCAGTCACAAATCACACAACCGGCCCACTAACCAGACAAGTCAGTCTGCTCTTGTTTCAGACGCAGAGGGTGAAAGATGTGCTGCAGCTATCAAACAGAGATAAAAATAAAGACTTTGAACTAAATCATGAACATGGTCACTGAGTAGAACATACATACTGATATACACCTGAACATCACAAGAGGACTTCTTTAAAGTAGAACACACATAGCTGATAATAACACCTGAACATCAGCAGGAGAACTCTTTAAGTAAGAGACACTAAACTGATATACACCTGAAGCATCGAGCAGGAGAGGACTCTTTAAAGTAGAGACACTTACATACTGATATACACCTGAAATCAGCATGGAGAGACTCTTTAAAGTAGAGACACTACACACTATATACACCTGAACATCAGCAGAGAGGACTCTTTAAGTAGAGGACGAAGAGGCGAGACTGAAACACCTGAACATCAGCAGGAGAGGGACTCTTTAAAGTAGAGACACTAACACTGAGGTTTATACACCTGAAGCATCAGCAGGAGAGACTCTTTAAATAAACACTACATACTATATACACCTGAACATCAGGCAGGAGAGGACTCTTTAAAGGTACGAGACACTACATACTGATACATACACCTGAACATCAGGAGAGGACTCTTAAAGTAAGACACTACATACTATATACACCTGAACATCAGCAGGAGAGGACTCTTTAAAGTAGAGACCACTACATACTGAGATGTCTGTGTGTGTGTGTGCATGAGAACCCTTGAGGGCACGTGGACACACTGTATACACTCCTGAGAAGATAAGCATAAGAAATGCCGTGTAAGATATGTTGAATTGTTACATGAAGATCTGAATCAAAACTGGCAGCTCTTTTGATTGGGTATAGCTTTTGACTGATTTCAAGTTCCTGTCTTGCAGTCATGGCTTGTTCCTGCCTTCAAGGCTGTTTTGCCACGGTGTGGAGAGAGAGCGCGAGAAACAAAAATGTAGCATTGAGTGAGCTATGCAGCGTGGGTTCCGGCGTGGTGAATTTCTCAGTATCTCCCTCTCTCTCATGGGGCCCTGCTCCCTCCACTAAGGCTCTATCTAATTAAGGCAGAAGATGCCAGGGAAGCTAATCTTCAAAACATTTGGAGTCTATATGCACTCCTATGTAGATTATGTGAGCGGCTTCCCAGCGTGGACAGATTATGCATCTTATTGGTCTTCCAGCCATTAGCAGCAGGGAGTGGGGGTAAAATGAGAGATTAGGATGAGTGTATTTCCGGGGTACAAAGTCTTCTCGCCTCTAATGGCTAATCTTGGGTACTTTGCTGAGCCTCCCGTGGAATCTTCACACGGCTCCCCACAAATCAGCTCAGAAACAAAGACCGACAGTGTTTTGCTGGGGCTTTTATTCCACATGCTTTGTTGGTTTTTTTTATTTTTCCTCTTGTGTTCTTCTTTGTCTAGCTTCCTTCAGGCTAAATAATTAAACAGAAGTGAGTAAACATCGTAATGGCAATTTGCAGTGGACTTTGTTGAGTGCCATTGAACTAAAAAAGTAATGCCAAATTAGAAGTTATTTAGCTCTTAAAACCTTAATCTCACATTGCTACTACCCCTCTTGACTTTCCCCCGCCCCCATTTTTTTCCCGTCAATTTTAAAAAAGGACTGACTGTTTTTTCCGATCTTATGTAGATTAAAAGTTGAAAATCGTAACGCCCGATTTCAAAGCAACGTTTGTTGGGTACAAGATAAAGAGGACGGGTGGGTGGGGGGGGGGATGTTCTGTGGGGGTATGCGTGTGTTCAGTTCAGTCGATTATGAATCGTGGTGTGCCCCCACGTTTGCCACATAACTGTAACCCTGGGCAGAAGTGACGTTATTTTACAAGTTGCAGCCAGTATTCTCAGGATATAATTAACTAGTTAGTTTGTGTGTATTTTGTCGTCTTATTTTACACAGTGAATTACAATTATACAGGTGATGGTTGTAAAGGGTTTGGATCCTCTGGGGAGTCAGTGAAAATGGTAGTCAATTTCTGCCTCCCAAGAATAAGTTCATGTGTGCGCAAATGTGGATTGTTTTAAGAGGAATAGTTATTATACTCATATTCGAGTTATTAGGTGTCTCTACTTTTAAAGAGTGCCTCTCCTGCTGAGTGTTCAGTGTATATCAGTATGTAGGTGTCGTCTACTTAAAGAGTCCTCTGCCTGTGAGTTCAGGTGTATATCAGTGTGTAGTGTCTTCCTAGCTGAAAGAGTGCCTCTCCTGCTGATGTTCAGGTTATATCAGTAGTGTAGTGTCGGTCAGCTTTAAAGATTCCCGTCTGCCTGCTGAGTGTTCAGGTGTATATCAGATATGTAGTGTTCTCTACTTAAGAGAGTCCTCTTCCTGCTGATGTCCCAGGTGTATATCAGTATGGTAGTTCTCTACTTTAAAGAGGTCCTCTTCCTGCTGGATGTTCAGGTGTATATCAGTATGTAGTGGTCTCTACTTTAAAAGAGCGCTGCTCCTGGCTGAGTGTTCAGGTGCGGATATCAAGTATGTAGGTCTCTACTTTAAAAGGAGTGCCTCTCTGCTGATGTCGGCGGAGGGTGTAATCATATGTAGTGTCTCTTACTTGTAAAGAGTCCTCTCCTGGCTGATGTTCAGTGTATAGTCGAGGTATGTAGTGTCGGTCTGACTTAAGGATCCTCTCCTGCTGGATGTTCATGGGGTGTATATCAGTATGTAGTGTCTCTAGCGCTCGGTGTGTAAAGAGTCCTCTCCTGCTGATGTTCAGTGTGATATCGAGTATGTAGTGGTCTCGTACATGTCTCCATGCTTTTAATTGTTCAAAAAGCTCTGTTATTGTTCTCATACTGCCTGTTGCTGCACACCTCTTTTACCTCTGTCTGAAAACCAGAGCCCAAGTCGGGCTCTGAGTTGGTTAGGTGGTCGTCGTCTGTTTGATTGGGTCAACCGCTTAGAGATGTCCGGTTACGCCTCTTTAGCCTATGGCCACGTGACAATGTGTGGTGTAGTAGTTAGAAAACTATAACACACATTACCACTGGCAGAAACAAAACCAAAACCATACTGGTTAAACAATGGTGTTTAGGCGCCTGGATCTGTCATTCAGAGATTTTGACTGCGATTATCTGTGGACAAAAATCGGAAATAGTGAATATAAGGAAGGGTCTTCGTCTGGTATTCATGGACATTATTTTTGTATTTTTGTTGTCACTTAAATCACTATTTACTATTCTTTGCAACCGCGCGCGGATGCATAGGCACCCTTGGAAATGGCTTTTGACGTTACCATCATTCACAATTTAAGGAAAAACCAAAACAGTCTTTGATTAAAATTGCCATCTTATATATGAAATATTAAATCGCACATAAATAAAACTGATACATCTTTTTCCCTCAGAAGTGATAATTGGGTGGGATGTTAGAGATAACGTATTTTGGTCTCCTTTAATACTAACTCAAATGGAAATATCTTTAATGGTATTTATTTTAATGGCTTCTTTCAGGTGGCTTTTTATGTCGATGCTTTGAATTAAATTAAGTTTAGTTAAAGCCATAGATAGCCTTTTCAAAGAACCATGTTATCAGTTACGGCGTTAGGGTTAGTAAGTATGAGTTAAGAGTACATAATTGTTCTTTTTAACACCTTCCAGTGAGACATGGCTTCTGTTTCAAACTCTCATGGCTTCCTGTCCTTGCAGTGCTACGTTTTACTGTGCATCACCCCGTATCCTTCCTCTCTTACATGTTTCTAGATAATACAGATCAATCACACCCCGTGCAGAACCATGTATGTTCTCACGCAGTGCCACGTGAAAGCATAATGGACTTAAATCACTTTCAAGAACTCAAAAAAGGACTGGATATCTATTAAGTAAGTCCAATATAAGGTTGTAAGTCAGATTTGCTTCAATCAACATTGAAGTGCAAGGCTCTGCAGATAAAGAAGCTATTTTATTAGGTAGTCAAACCTTAACTAAAGCTGTTTTAAAAGCCTGAACATGAACCATTGATGAAATATGAAAATATTGTCGTACAAGCTGTGATTTTGACTAACCACACAATAATATTTATAAAAAAATTAAAAGTAGATAATATTATTACAAAAAAAATCCAAGACGTCATTTTTAAGTTGCCATAAACAATATTTGTATACAAAAAAATGTATATTAAAGGTTTTATTGAATAAATAATGGGCAATGTCACACACACACACACACACACACCACACCACACACACACCACACACACACACACAACACCACACACACACACACACACACACACACACACACACACACACACACACACACACACACACACACACCCACCAACACACCACACACACCACACATACAACACACACAGGCGACACCACACACACACACACACACACACTTCCATTATCCGTGTGATGACGATCATTTGGGGGCCTCTTTCCCGTAAAAGAGGCCTTTTTTTCATCCAAAAAATGCTTTTCCGTCTTCAGAGGAGTTATTGCTCCTTCCCGTTTTATCAGCAGCAGAAGTGTAAACACAATGCCTTCTGGGAAATGCCGTTAGCGTTTGTTAATGAAGGGTCATCATTAGTGAGCGGACACTCCCTTCCTGGTATTCAGCTGTCTGGAATGCATGTCTCACTCTGTGTGTTTCACTTTGTTTCTGTCTCAACTTCTGTCTCTGTCCCCGTTCGTCGCCCGCTTCTACTTCGTTCTGTCTGTCTCTCCCTTGTTTCTGTCTGTCTCTCCCTTGTTTCTGTCTCACTTCGTTGTCTTGTT
>NW_011363397.1:29476-32228 GCF_000735185.1 Notothenia coriiceps | reverse complement strand
TCACCTGGATACAAAGGAGAAAGAGGACAAGGAGGTAAACACACACACACACACACACACACACACACACACACACACACACACACACACACATTCAAATGTATTACAATACATTTAGGGTTAGGGTTGGCTACATTTCAGAGGCAGATATTGTACTTTGTACTGCTGCAGTACAAAGTACAATATCTGCCTCTGAAATGTAGCCAACCCTAACCCTAAATGTATTGTAATACATTTGAATGTGTGTGTGTGTGTGTGTGTGTGTGTGTGTGTGTGTTTACCTCCTTGTCCTCTCTCTCCTTTGTATCCAGGTGATCCGGGGTAGCCGGGCTCACCTTTAGGGCCGACCTGCCCCCCCTGCTGCGAGCCGATCACCTGGTGGGACGAAGAGACATAACACACGTTTAGAAGACAAGCAGGAACTCTCACAGGCTTCTTGTTTGACTTATAAAAGGTATTTATTCCAATGTATTAATAAATAATTCAAATAAAGTAATAATGAAGAATGATATTCATATTTAGAAGTAATCAAATGGAGTAAAGGTGTGACAGAGGGATATCTTGCCACCATTTACCACCAAAAATAAAGAAAATCTTTATACAGACAAATGTCTCCACCTAGTGGTCAGAAATGTGTAGTGCACCAAGAAGCCACTTTTGAACTGTTTGTTGATAAAGACCTGCAGAATCTTTTCAAAGTGGATCTAAGATAAGAAAATTAAGTTAAGATCATTTTAATGGACAAAAGGTAGAACACATACCACGCCTGGTGGGCCTGGGTATCCACGATCACCTTTGAAACCCTAAAAAGAAAGAAAGACGGGGACATTATTCAAACAATAATGACAACACGAGTTTTACATTTCATTTTATGATTTGAACTTTTATAGTTATAGAAAACCTACCGTCTCTCCATCCCTTCCTGGAGGACCTGGCTGGCCTGAGTCTCCTTTACCTCCCTGATGAAGGAATAAAGAAAGTTAGAAATACAATTGAGAGATTTTTTTTTTTAAAGAGTTATGAATCGTCTTGTTTGTTGGTAATACTCACGGGGAAGCCTGGACCACCGGGGTCGCCATCTTTTCCGTTTTTGCCCTGCGGATAGAAGAAACATTTTGATCAGTATTGAGGTCAAGAAAGACATGTAGGTTCTGTATGGACTTAAATAAAAGCTTGAAAAGGTCCGCCTTCCTTAGTTTAGACTTGACAAGTGAAGATATTTTTGAAAATGCATCTACTTGTGCTTGTTCAGTAAAAGGTTGATTGTTAACGCTTCATCAGTCCAATGAAATAGGACACCATTTTGAATAAATATGTCTGTATAAGATGTGATCTGTAATGGTAGCTTCCTTTTGGCTGCATCCCGCTGCTTGTTTCGAGAATTCAGATTCTTTAGTGTGTCTTTGTGGAATTGACTTAATTAATGATACGAGTATGGAGATGTTTTTCTCTTTTGGCGCACACTTATAGGAAGAGGAGTTCTTGCTGCTTTTAGACGATTCAAGAAAGTTCTCTGAAGCATACTGACATCTTTAGAAGAAAGTTTAACTGTATGAAAAGGCTGGGGTTGGACATACAGAAGTGATGGGAAAATACTTGTCCTCATAATAAGTCAAAATGAGAAATATATCTGTGATGTGTACTCACTCGTTTGCCTGCATCTCCTGCTTCTCCCTTGCCTCCTTTCTGGCCTCCTGAGGGACCCTACAACATCAAAAACAAGTTTCACGTTGAGATATATTCTTATAATGTTCACATTACATATTTTATATGTCGATATACAACAGATACTTACAGGGGCTCCTGGATATCCTGGATCACCTTGAAAACCTTGAAGACCGGGGTCTCCCTGCAGACAAAAGGATCAAAGTTTCAATATAACCGCTCCAAGAAACATTATCAGGGAATTAAGACTTTTAAAAAAAACTAAATTTTGTACGATCAATGGTGCAACAGATTTCTAGGTTTTATGCATCATCCAAAATACAAAAAATCATCAAAAACATTCGTAAATGCTTAATAAATTTACCTTGTACGTCCTTTAGCATAGGGTGCACTTCTTTATCCATTATTCAATTGACCATCCCACAATTCATTGCTCATACATAATATATTGACCTCATGTTTCTGCCGTCCACACAGAAGGAAAGACATTGGACGTCATTCTTTGAACTATTACTGGATTTCTGTAGGAGCAACAGGTGCAATACATATCTGCTGCCATCCAGTGGCTGTAGTGAAAGTAGCAGCATCTAGCAGTTTGAAAAGGACTTATAAGGAAACGTATCTTAAAATAATCTGTGTAGATATTGTTTTTTGCTTGTTCATGTTTTCTTCTGATGGAAACATTTATTGCATTGTACATTTGAACAAATTCTCTTAGTTAAATTAGGCTAGTTTGTGCTTTGGCTGCCATATTTCAAGTCCATTTTGTGTCCTTCCAACTATTTAACTTTGCATTTTCTTCGATTTCACTGCTCAGATCATCTCTAAAAAAGCTCTGCAGCAGATTGAATAGAAAAACTTTACGTCTGAAAAACTGATCGAAAGGAATAAATGTTGTGTGTATATAATGTAGTGTCGGTGTCTCTGGCTGTATTACCTTATCTCCTCTCTGGATCTCCGTCTCTGGGGGTCTCTTCTGCTCTCCCACTTGTCCCGGAGGACCAGCAGGGCCTGCCAGACCTGGTTCACCCTTTGATCACACACACACACACACACACACACACACACACACACACACACACACTCT
>NW_011363397.1:21867-27967 GCF_000735185.1 Notothenia coriiceps | reverse complement strand
AATATAAAAATGACTCCCATTAACTGAGTTTTAAACATCAGCATATCCGGTCATAGTCCGGTAATTACCTGCTAACGGAAACTCTGCTACTCAATTCTTATTCTTATTATTGTCCGGTAACTTTCGAATTTGTCCGGTCAAATAAATTATTTCCGGACAAAATCCTACCGGAAACCGTGTCTCAGTTACTTTGGCTGATTATACCTAGAAGTTCTGATTTTACACACCAATCAGAAGTGCTTAAAGTTGAAGGGAACACTGACCTTTATTCCTGGCAGACCAGGTACACCCTGGAAGAGAGGAAAGCAGAACATGTTAAAGAAGAACAATGTTTTTTTTTAATAATGTGATTTTTTCGTGAATGCTGCAAACTCACCGGCTGTCCCTGCTGACCGAGGATTCCTCCAATTCCTGGGAACCCCCTGTCACCCTGCAGAGCAGAACAATACATTTAACACACAGCTGATTTTATCTGTAATTAATGTTGTGTTTTACATAATTTAAGTGTGTTGTTTTAACTTTAACTTTTCATGCATTTTTACTCTGTAAAGTGTCTTTGAGGTTCAAGAAAAGCTCTATAAATATGATGCATTATTATAATTATTTATCTGTCAAAATATAGAGAAAAGCTAATGAGTGGACCATGAATTTAGTAAAGATAAGTCGAAGCTCATAAAAGGTTTAATTCATGGCATTCAAGAGGCTTTGGCGTCTTGAGAATAGAACAAACCTGGCAAAATCCCTCAAAATGTAATAATTCTGGGGAAAATATAACCATACATAATAGTAATTAAAGCTAGCACAAAGAAATTATGATGCAAACGTTATTAAAAAGATATCAGAAGCATCATCAGTTTTGTTTCTCATGTTTGTAGAAGTCTGATAAACAATGATCCAATTTATCCTAAGTTTCAGACATAAAAGCGTTTTAGGAAATGCTTTATTTTAAACTATTGATCAGGTACCTTTGTCCCGTTGCAGCCCGCAATTCCTCTCGGTCCTGGAGGTCCATCCTGGCCGGGCAGACCCTGAGGAAACACAAAGTAAACAGGAAGTCACATCTCACATACTTCCTGGGTTTTAGATTTAAAATAGTTTTTGTTCAAATCAACCAGAATCACTACTCAAATGAAAGATTATATGTCATTTCCATGTCATGAAAATTAATAATATCAAATTGAATTGATTGCAAACATATTATTTTATAAATGGTACATTTATTTATTTTCTAGTTATTTATATAATGATTTTTTTTACCCAAATCTATGTGTTTTAAAATTTTAATAAATCACTTTTAATCGATATATTTGATCATCTGTTCTATTATGTGTTGGCCATTTTTCCAATGTTTTTTCAATAAAGATTTAAAAAAAAAGCGGTGTTAAATTATTCCAGGGGATTTAAGACGCGTTAAACTACTTGTAATAACTGATATTAAGAAAAAGCATTAATTGTTTATTAACTTAAGTCATGCTAAACGTTTTCCTAAATGGAACCAATACCATATAGATATTTAAATGTAATGTAATGCACCACCCGGTGGGCACGTAGAGCGACGCAGATCAAACACACACAATAGCTAACATGCTAAAATGCTAACATGGAGCATAATTCGGCGGTTTACTCTCTGAGGAACTTTTACCTTCGTGTCAAGACTTCCTGCTGTTTGTGGACTTGTTATATATCCGAATGAGAATGAAGAAGTTAAAACTGAAGCTAAATAAGGAGAACTTCGCGGTGAACGAGAGTCCCAAAATCAAATGACAGGTGAGTAGCCGACAACACACACCTGTGCTACTGTACTGTAGCTTTAATGTAGCTAGGCAACAGAAAAGGATCAGCGGTTTTAATGTCAGAGCCAGAGGTGGAAGAAGTACTCATATATTGTACTTGAGTAAAAGTAGAAGTACTCATATGTTGTACTTGAGTAAAAGTAGAAGTACTCATATGTTGTACTTGAGTAAAAGTAGAGGTACTCAGATACCAGAGTGTAGGAATACTCTGTTACAGTAAAAGTCCTGCATTCAAAATGTTACTCAAGTAAAAGTAGTAAAGTATCAGCATCAAAATATACTAGAATAATATATATATTCTAAAGTAGAATAATATATATGATGTGTTTTATAATGATTGATCATTAAAGTGTTATCAAAGCTGGTAAAGGTGCAGCTAGTTTTAGTTTAGATCTGTAAAGTAACTAAAGGTATGAAATACATGTAGTTGAGTAGAAGTACAAAGTAGCATAACATTGAAATACTCATATAAAGTACAAGTACCTCTAAATTGTACTTACTGTAAGTACAGTATTTGAGTAAATCTACTAAGTTACTTTACACCACTGTAGCTAGTCAACATCGTGGGTGTGTGTGCATTACAAGTTGTGTAAAAAGTGTGTGGCTACAGCTGCCATTTAGTGCATATTTCTATACACTTCAATGTTGTCTGCTTTAATTATGTTTGTTGATTGTTTAATAAGTCTGAATATATTTAATTTGTGGCTTAATAATGCTTGTTGCACTCGCTGCAATGCTCACTTGTAACTTACTGTCTGAATGTTTTCTCATTTTATGGTTAAGTCAATTAAAGCTGTTTTTTGTTTGACCAGTTGTGCACAGGCTGCAAAGTGCATGGATAGAAAAGTAGTGTTTTATTGTTTGTTTGGACGTATTGGCAGTGTGTTGTCATATACATGACCCCTTTTGTTGCCTTTTTTGAAATGTAACGCTTACTCAGACTACATTAAAACTAACCTATCGTTTTACTTGTGATACTAAAATTACCTGTTCTTGAGTAAAATATATTTGAAGTTACTGTACTTTCACTTAAATATTCTAGTACTCTTTCCACCCTGCTTTTTCGATTATGTGGGAAAACTTACGGGAAGTCCTGGCGTTCCTGGGAATCCTGGCAATCCAGATGGCCCCTGTTAGAAAGAGCAAAGGAAACATAGCCGTTAAAGAAGATAGAGAAAATATTAAATAGAGTTTTTAGCCTGTTGTCACTTTATAAAAACAGGTGAATTGGGGATATCTGCTGGTCAGATGAGGGTATTACACTGCGAAGTATTTCCTGTTTTTACTGTGTTGGAAAACTACAACTGAGATTCATCTATTTGACTAAACAATGGGATTAATCAAAAGTGAAGAGAATGAGTAAAATATTAATGTAAATCTGGTTGGATAAAGTTTTTTTTTACTATAAACAAACAAATACTTACTCTTATTCCTTTTGGACCATAAAGCCCCTGAGATCCATCGGTACCCTGAGAGGAAAAACAGACATCAAAATAGATTAGAACAAATACTTACTCCAATATGTGTTTAAACCATAAAACACTTAAATTCTTAAATGATTACGTTATAAAACACACAGCCTCATTTGAATGGCCATGTTTTTCACCTTCTTTCAAATCTAATAACAAAATTAAGACACATTTTAACCTTAAAGTCGAAAAATGTCTTAATATTCATTAATTATTGTTTTGATATTGACACCGAAACTCATTTGCAATGTACATGGAACAATTGAAAGGAAACCCCACCTTCATTATAAGAGCATACTCGACATTTACTTACAAAGACCTAGATTTTCCACCTGAATAAGAATCTGAATGCTTTGATTGTTGCTCCGTTTAAGAATGAAATAAAACAAAAATATAACAGGGACTAAAACAGGAAAATATATTGTATAGAGTATAGCCATAAAAACTGCACTCATCCAAACTCATAAAAATACTCAATCCAAAGCCACTTTTCTCGTCTCCACTTCCCAACTCTTCCTTCGTTTTTTCCTGTAAAACTTTTCAATACGTCTTCCAAATTGACCCCGAACCCACCTTCTCTCCTCTGCCTCCGATTGGCCCCTCAGGTCCGGGGAAACCTGGAACCCCTGGCTGTCCGGTGAGACCCGGGAAACCCCGTTCACCCTGCACAGAAACACAGAAAGATATAATCAAAAAGTCTTCCAACACTTCACCTTTAGGGCGGCATGATTTAAAAAAATGGGTGGCGTTCTGCCTACCTTGGTTCCTTTTACTCCACTGCAGTCACATTTGGATCCCACACAGCCATGGCAAGCCTGTTGGGCGACAAGAAAGGGAGAGAGATGAGCATGTTTGTTGATATAAAAATACATATTATCGGTATATTTATTCATTTAGAGCCAACAAAAACACAATCTTACACTGACAACTGTAAAAACCCCAAAGCAGTTTAAAACCAAGTTGAAATAACATTTTTTTGGAAATATGTCTAAGTGAATATGTTATGAATTGGACGCAAAACACTTCAGGGGGAACCACATTTAAAAAAAACTACACTTTTGGAGTTGTTTAATTGATAAATTCTCTTTTATTTTATGAATATCTATTGCTGTAATCCACCATCGCCACCAGAGGGCGCTCCATCATAACATTTCCACGCATTTCTTAGAAGTAGAAAAGTTCTCCTCCATGTTTGTTTAATGATGCAAGGTCAGTGAGAACCAGAAGATACAAGCTAACCTCAAATAAAGAGCGTTTATCTGAACTCAAACACATTCTCACTCCTCAGTTCGGAGGAGTGACAACGTTGTGGGTTAAAGCAGAGAGGGAGGGGTGGGAGGAAGAATCTGTTGATTAACTTTCCCATGCTTGTTGATACAGCGGATGCCAGACGGGCATCGCTGCACGCATGCCAGGCAGGCGGGCGGTGAGAAAAGTCAGCATTCTTCAGTCTGTGCTGCCTTTTGTGAATCTGTGTTTGTGCGGATGGCTGTCAGGGTGCCAGTGTGTAAGAGAACGGCTACGACTCATTTTAAGGGTGACAGAATGGAGTGTAGGAAATTCGTGTTTCGTTTTCCAGAGTGATTTCTGATCAGTCAAATCATTATTTAGTTTGGAAAATTTCTCAAAATGTCTCAAAATGTCTCAAAATCCCCTTTATAATTTTCTGAGAGTGCAAGGGGTCGCCTTTTTAAATGTGTGTTTTCTGTATCCAGTCCAAAACCCACAAATATTCATCAGATCCAAACATTTCGGAAGCTAAAATCTGCAGAAATTGTTGTCGATTTGACAAAACATGCCAAACAAATTACAATCTCTTGTTTCCAGCTTCTCAAATGTTAGGGTTAGATACATTTGGGTGAATAAAACAAGCAATTTGAAAAGGCCGTCTTTGTTTCTAGAAGATATTTCTCACATCATACGACTAAACAACTTAATGACTAATCAAAAACGTATTTATACACTAACCGACCATGGAAATAATTGTTGATTCCTGGCAGAAAATGCAATTGATGTAAAATAAAATCCTAAAAAGTCCATAAATTGATTGAAAATTGTCCATTAAAAATCCCCAGCCTGCAAGGGGACTTTTTCAAACGTCATATTTTGTCTGACTGAACCCAGAGATATTAATGTACAGTGAAATAAATCCCATTTGAGACGCTGACACCAGACGATATTCATGTCTTGATGTTAATTAAAGTGTTCCAGCTCAGTGAGAGGGTTATGGTTAGGGTTAGGTTTAGGGTGTTCACGGGTTAGGGTTAGGGTGTTCACGGGTCGGATTCATAATAATAACTGAGATCATCATCCAGACTCCCACAACACGTTAGCTCATAGACTGAGAGTTTAAAACCGCTCACGAGAAAACTACCGATGTGAAGCTGAGCTAAAACAATCCGCTGGACTTCTTGTTTCTAATTCGTCTGACGTCGCCAGTTACTCTTTTGTTGATCAATCTGCAAATTGTACCAATGATCGTACTAGTGCATCCTTACATATACATAACATACTTGATAACTAACAAACAAGAAATAATAACGTTAAAAATTAAAGGTGACCTATCATGCAAAATGCACTTTCGTACGTCTTTTCTACATGAATGTGTCCCCGGTGTTCCAGGGAACTCACCAAGTGTCAGAAAACACAACCCTCTCTATTTTCCTCCATACCCAAATCTCTTAAAAAGGGGCTGCAACGGATCTGATACAGACTGATCCAGATTTGAACACTTCTATGACATCACAGAAGTGGCGCTTCGGCTATTGGGCCAACTCCACCAATCAGGAGGAGACAGCCACGGACATTGCCGTTCGAAAGCGCTGGAGACGCTGTAGT
>NW_011363397.1:19966-21805 GCF_000735185.1 Notothenia coriiceps | reverse complement strand
GATGCAAAGACAGTGTTAAATTGAGCGAAATGAGAAATGGCTAAAATGCATGATCTGTTTGGTATTTTGAAAAATAAAAAGTATAAATATGCCTTATATAGGTATGGTCCTACACTATATTATTAAAATATAGCATGATAGGTCCACTTTAAATTAAAAGCATCAGCTAAATGCTTCAAATCAATCATCACAGAGCTGCAGGGACCTGATTATTTACATAAAGAAAAACAAAAAATGTATCACTTGAACTGAAAAAACTGAAATGCTGATATTCTCGTTATCTTAAAAAGTATAAAATGTTCTGATTGACGTTGTTTCGCCAACTCTGGCACAAAGTATCATGTCCTTGTTTCTGCCGTGTTGTGTTTACTTTGATGTGGTCGAGGACGGCGGTGGCCACGTTGGTGTGCAGATCGATCAGCCGCTTCTTCTCCAGCAGCTCAGGCAGAGAGCTGCAGAGAAAACACACACAACATTTGAAAAGGGAAACTCTCTATCTGGTACACTGATCTGTACAGAAGATGATAAATACACGACTAGAAGACTTCCAATACAAAACAACTCTCTAACTTTCAGATGTTTTACCCAAAAACAACATCCCTGTACCCATGCTAAGGTTACATTTGTTTCAGCCTGTGTCTAAAAACAACAACAAGTGTGTGATGATGGAAATTAAAAACAAATGCGATGTTCCCTGGCTCTGAGATCATCCTCCTTCTGACATTGGAAATGAATTAGTCATGAGAAACAGAAGTTTCAACATTTCTCATCCTTCCTTTAATCTGAGAGCTTTGACCAAGAGATATTCTCAGGATCACTGGGATGTTATTGAGCAGATTGGTGTTTGGAGTTAGGGTTGAAGGGCACCGACCAGGAAGTCCATTTTCCAAAAGCTAATAGATGTAGTCGTTAAGTTTAGGCGAATTTGAGACCAAATCAGCAAAATACAGAGATTCTGATTGTAGGTGCTTTCCGTATCACGGTTCAACATACCTTTTAATTAATGCTGTCAAAATTATGGCGTTAACGGCGGTAATTAATTTTTTTGAATTAATTGCGTTAAAATATTTAACACATGTGCAGAATGGCCCGCCCCATACATCCCACCAGTGGCAGCGCTGGGGTAGGCTACAGCCATACCAAGAAATGGCTTAGCCCCACCATGAAAAATAATGTTAAAGTAAACAAAATAAAGTCCGCCGAATAAATTGCACAGACAGCAGTTAGTAAGATTGATTTCAGTAGCCACTTGTCTGGAAATACCGAAGACTAGAAACGGTTTTGAAAACTTTTGTCACGTAGTGATCGTCTTCTCAATAGAACATCTTTGATAATGTCTTCTGGCCAATCAGAATCAAGATAACGGCGTGGTGTTGTTGCAGGAAGTCCCGACGGAGAATACTTTTGCTGTAGTACATCTCTACATCGATACAACATTACGTGTTGATAGAAATCAACACGTAATGAAATAAGACCCCACGGTTTGATGATTGATAGGTGTTGGGCTGTCTATAATAAACATACATACATACTGTATGTTAAATGGATATACCCGCCTTCTTTCATTTATCTTTCCATTCTCACAACAATATACATAAAGAAATGGCATATTTTGGACATAGTTCGAATGGGGATTAATCATGATTAATTATTTTTTAAGCTGTGATTAATCTGATTAAAAATGTTAATCGTTTGACAGCCCTACTAAAAACATAACGTAACGTAACTAATATTTGAAAAGTAACAGTTACAATTACTGCATAATTATGAATTAGGAAAAGTACATTTTGCGTTTGTCTGTTTTAATTCTTCTTAATATTGTCCTTTTTCCACATTACA
>NW_011363397.1:8847-19921 GCF_000735185.1 Notothenia coriiceps | reverse complement strand
TCTCGAATATTGTGGATAAATACATTATGTGATTATAATGTATGTGATGTCTAACAATGATTGTTCATTTATTCATTGGGGAATTACTGATAACATTGGTGCCTTTAGGAAAGCTACTTCTCATTAACTTACTAAAATGTAACAAAAATGCTGGCAAAGGGTGGAATTATGCGAGGGAGGTCCAGGAATACATTAAAGTTCCACAAATGGATGGAAACTTTGATTTCTCCGGCTTTTCGTTCAAGGGAAGCGTTTGTATCTATATTATAATTGTAAACGTAGCTCACTAAAAAAGGTCGAATTTGGAAGTCTAAATGACACTGCGTTATTGCATTATTTTTTATATCTCCCAGTTACAGAAAAATTTTAGGCTCTGGAAGTCTCAACTCTCTAACTGAAGGCCCTGGGCCTCAATCTGACGCTGATCACAGATACTGGAAGGTCGATGC
Organism: Notothenia coriiceps; assembly: GCF_000735185.1. Classification (NCBI taxonomy): domain Eukaryota; kingdom Metazoa; phylum Chordata; class Actinopteri; order Perciformes; family Nototheniidae; genus Notothenia; species Notothenia coriiceps. Next base: position 19,472 of record NW_011363397.1, on the reverse strand, counting down.
CGACATAATTTTGATTGAACTTGGATTAAATCAGGGTTCCGGAAACTCAAGTGTTGCGATTCCGCCCAGCTTATCCAGCTAACAGGTACGGCTTGTTTAAATAAAGGTTTGGAAGAATTTGACTCAGCTCTTTGTTTAATATTGCCGATGCATCAATATTACTGCATGTATACACTGATTACTTTCTCATTTACTGCCTTACCAAACACTTTTTTAGGAAATAGGTTTGAAATTAATGTCGTTAATCAACAACATTTATTTACATTTAAAAAGAATTATTTTTTTTTACCATATATAAACATCGTTAACACTTTTTTATTTCCCTGGTGGGGTCAATTTTTAGATCTTGAGGGTTAATTTTGTAGAGGACGAATCAGACTCATCCAGTTGGTTGCCGCGCCACCAACAGCATCAGGCTGATTAATCCTCGATTCTTACAGCATCACCAGCACGTCATTGCGCAACCCTTACACCATCACCATCTTCCTCATTTCATCTGGATTCGCACTGGTATCTCTCATCGGGAAAAATAACAGAAGGGAGGGGGTCCTGGAGAAGGGATCGTGAAGAATCAAGACAGGTAACCTGAAATCCTATATACTGTCTCAAATGGTTAGATTATGTAAACAATAATTGATCATGCCAACGTTATACTCTTTTTTTTTGTAATATTGTAATAAAAAAACGTACTGTACCTAGAAAATTTAATTTTGCTTTAATCAGTTAACCCTAATATTTTTGAAAAAAAAACGTTTGGCAGGAAGGGGTTGATACGTTTTTTTGAAGTCCAATCAAAGGGGGGCAAGAAATCTTCAAAGGAGTATTGACAAAAAACCAAAACCTCTTTCAGATGCCACACGTAGACAGATGGCCATAAATCATTTCTGGGTTTGCAGAAATGACATAATCATATGGGTTAAGAAATCAGCAAAAAATGGACTAAGAAAAACCCAAATTGGATCAGACACAAATGGTAAATAATAATTTTGTTTTTTAAAAGAAGGATTCACCCACAAGTGCTTGCGAACCAGCTTATGGCCCTGTGCCGCAATTGTGACCCTTTTTGCCCATATCTCCAAGATCCATACTCCAAACATGGCATTATGGTAAGTTTTAGCTCCCTGCAAGCTCTGTAAAACTGTGGTTTGTTTTTTCTAGCCTACTTATGCTCATAGCACCTATGATTCTGATTGAATATTTGAATATATATTTCTTATTCGGCGATTTGTTTCGTGTGAATGCTTGCTGTGGAGGGCAGGAGATTACTATGACCCGATGCCCAATACGTGGCGTATCTCGCTTGAGACGGAAGACAAGTCCAACGCAACAGCTATGGACGGCCTTCCGGGGGTGGGGGCGGCTCCAGCGCCTAGATTTCAAGGACGCCCAAACTAACTGAAAGAGAATCTCTGCTTTGATTGGTGGCAGGCAAGCTCTTCGGTGAGGGGTGCAAGGGGAGCCTCTCGTCAATTAATTCGCATTTCAACAGGGGACAAAGCGTGTGTCAAAGCACCAAGATGAGAGGCCACCTTTTGAGGTACAGACAGAAGGCCTGATTCATTGGACCAGAATGCCAACATCTTCGAGTCTTAGACGTCTTCCATCGTTTCCTTGACATACCTGAATTGCGGTAAGTAAATGCTAAAGATTTATTAAACTGTATTTTGAATAATTTTGAAAACAGATTCCTAAGAATATCAAGCCTACGCTTTAAATAACTTTTTTTCATGGCATTGGTCTTTGTTATAAGATTTTGGACCAGGATTTCGTTCCATTGATGTTTTGGCTGGACCGAAGTATCCAGGAAGTTCCTGGGCAAAGGTGGACCATTCATATTTCAAGAACAAAGATCATTGCAGGAATGCCAGGAGTCTTCCTCAAATCTTCATGTGAGTATGGCTGCTGGGCAGCTTTTGACCCTGAGACGAGCAACGACTTTGGGTAAATAATACAGTTGTGTTTTTAAGATAAAGGAAGTTGCCTGGCTTTAATAAGGCTCTAAATATTTAACAGTTAGCCTCAACTACAAACTCAAGTAAGGAACCCTTTAGAAAATATAATTTTCAAAAGATGATTCAACCTTCTATGGTCCTTGATTATTGCACTGCAGCCTCATTTAATATTTTTTCTAATACTTTCTCCTCTGTGTTATTTTCAAGGCTGGGGGATGCCGTGACATTTCAGCCCTTTCTCCTGTTGCTTATGCAGTCTCCTGGGCCCAACGGCCCAGGGAGGCCATAAAAAAACTGGCCAAGATTAAGCCTCAGCCCACAGGCTCGGCAAACCATGCTTGCTAAAGATTATGTCTTAGGTATGTACCAATTTAGATTTGTTTTTGTTGCTGTGCTGTGGTGTTATGCTAAGATTGTTGTTGCAGTTGCAGTGTTGGATATAAGACGTGCAAGAATAAATCTTACCCTCACTTACTGCATTTGTCATTCAAACTACAGCAGGGAGCCCAGGTCCTCACATTTCCTGCGAGGAAAGTTGGAAGCAAGACAGCCCCTTCCTCCTCTGCATAATGGAGCAAAGTAAGAAAATCCAGGAGGTTTCGTCATCGTTTTGTGCCGGACCACAAATCCCATACCATGCAGACGTCTCAAGACATCGGGGTGGGCTGCTTTTTGATGCCCTTCAAAGCTCACTATGTCTTCAGCCTTTCTTATGATGAAGCTCTCTCCAATTTCTACATCTGTCATCCAAACAAACTGGCGGTGTTACACATGATGTGGTAATTGCAAAAGGGGAAAGGCCACCGAGGGTCAAAGAACTAAGAGCCCACGGACTACTGCCAGGTGAGCTAACAGCCAATTCACGAAGGAGGGCAGAGCCCAGTTTTGCACTTAGCTTCACATAGTCGCAGAGGACAGTTCAAAAAAGCTGCTGGAGCAGGTTTTTAAGCCTTCTGTGTTGCTAAAAACCGCACCACAACAATTGTTTCGAGTTCTTTGTCAACATTTGAAATTTCAGCCGACGGTTAATCCTGCAAAAAGCTTGTCGTTTAAGGATGGTGGAGAACAAGGATGTCCTTCAGTCTTTTTGCACGCATACAATGGGCTTCAGAAAGCACGCCTTAACAACGTAACATCACCATGATGAGCAGGTCAATACGTAACCAAGAAGCTGATCACACAGACACAAAGACATTTGAGGATTGGATCAAGTGAGCAGCCAACAACTTCTGCAGGGCCATGTTACGGTATGTTATCACACAGAAATCGCTTTGAGTACACATGCTGCTGGGCAGATTCTATTGTTTCTCACTTACAAGCTTCTGGTATTTCTGAAAGCACCGTCCAAACCAATAGCTTTCTTCAATGCGAGGAAATGCTCAAGATGTTCAAAATCAAGCACGGCGTGAAGCCAGTTCTTCAAACATTTCTCCTCAAACTATGGAAGTCATGGCATTTCATGGAGAAAAATGAGAGCACCAGTTTAAATCAATTTAGCATAATTCCATTTATTCAACCTTGAACACAGTGACAGAAGCAGAGACAAATTATTTCTATGAAAAATGGGAATTTAGGTTGAGCCCTAAAGAAGTTTATCCTTGGGGGTGTGCGTTGGATACACGTTAGGGATAGAACTACAGGGTCTATTAGTCAGATTGCCTGTAACAGACAAATACATGTATGTTATGCCGATTTTAGGTACCATTAAAATCTATTGGAAAAACAGTGGAGGGATTAAGAGAATGCTTCTTGCAAGGACAAATGCAGCCTGAAAAGGGGAGCTTACAAGACATAATGATGGCGTCATATTTCCAACAATCCATCCTCTGTTTTCACAACATAGACATGCTCTACAGGATTTTGCAGTGATATTATGATGACTTTGAAACCGGCTAACCCATTATGGTCTAACGAAGGGGATCCAGTAAACGTTGGTTTGTTATTTTACGTTAAGAGAACCTTACACCAAAGTTTAAACTCTGTGCTATGAATGTGCATCTTGCAGCTCTTTTTTACACGCCAAGATCTAAAAAAATACGGATTTGAAGCAATTACTCAAGCCTTCTGATTGATGATCTCAACATTTTAGAAAAGAAAGGAATCAAACTTCCATTTATTGAACAACCCATTGTTTGGGGTCGGTATTCAAGTGACAGCGACAATCTCGCTTTAAATGGGCGTTGCTGGCTTCGTCGAGTCTTTCAACGCAACAAACTGTTGCAGTGTTTTGTTTAACAAACAAGAAAAGACTTTCAGTCTGTGTTCCTGAGACTGGATCCTGGGCTGATCCTGCGCTTCCAGAGACTCACGTTGAAACATTGTAATGCATTAAGTGAAGATCCTGTCACCTTCCTTTTGGTGTTAAACATCTTGTGTGCTCAATTCATTGCAGTATTTTCATAGCACTGAAAATTTTGCAGTTGATATAATGCATGATTTGTTGAGGGTGTTGTACCCAGTATGAGCTAAAGCTTTTCTTTCAGTACCTAATGGAAAATGGTTACATCTCTTTGAATGCACTGTCAGGACAGGGTACAGAGTTTTAACTATGGTTACCTGGAACGTAAAAAACAAATCCAAGTGCTTTAAAACTGGATGACCAACAGCAAGCACTTAGGTTTAAACGCCATTCAGTCATTGTGTGTTCTCCGCAATACCCACTTATCTTTTGGCGCTGTGGTTGAAAGAGAAAAATAAGTATTGGAATCTTTTGCTTCCTTTGTTGCAATGTTACAATATTTTTTTTCTCCCCTATCCTGACTGATGGAATGATAAGTTACCTAAAACATTTGATCTGTGACCACCACAACATGTTCAAAGTGTTGTTTCCTGATAAGAAATTGATTCCCAAACACACTTAATGATTCACTATCCGAATATGTATTAAAAAAATGGGCCCTCTTATCCATACTGTGGTGTATGCGATTCGAAGCAAAACATAATTTTTTTAAAAGGTTCTGTAAAAAATTTCAAAAACCTTACAAAATCTCTTGTTAAGCAACACCAGCGGCAAATGGCTTTTATTATAAAAACTATTATTTTAAAAGGTTTGAGATTGGTCCTTTAAAAATGAAACCATTAAATAGCTTGGAAGTGCAAGAATCACTGTGTCAGATGTTGCATTTAGATGCATTTTCAGAGGTTTCAACTACAAAGATGGGGTCAAAAATTATGGCACTGAATACCAAATTGATCTAATACATATGCACTGGAACATTCATGACCTACCTGATGTTCATGAAAATACGCAACATCATCATTCATGAGCGCGTGCTTTCATAATTGGCTTGCCACTGTTCCACACGCTTACTGAGATCACTTTCATGCCTGACTGTATAGAGACCAAAGCAATGAACATTGCTGTTATTTGTATTGACCAGCTCACCTACGTTAACCCTTTGATACGGCAATACTTCTAATGAAATGAGAGGGCATACATTGTTCCATATTGCTGGTGTATTTTTGAAATGTATTTAAAATGCTTTTGTGTCAAAAAGCATTTGTTTGTATATGTTTGAAAATAAATCTTGGTTTCAAAAAACTTTAGCCTACTTTATTTTTTTAGTAATTGTTATACTTTATTAGAGCTTTATTTACACTTTATATTGTTGATATATGGAGTAAACTTTCATAGTTAATAAACTATTCTGTGGAGAGTTAATATTTAACACATGCAAGTGTTGGAAAAACTAACACTGGTAGTGTTATGAAAGAGTTACCCATTTTAACCCCTTCGCATATAGGAGTTAATAATTACTCTGGAATTAAGTGTAAGAAACCAACTCTTTTAAAAAGAGTTAAATAACTATGTGGTGTGGACCCATATAGACACTTGTCAAGTGTTGAAATCAAATCTGACTAGTTTCCATTTGGGATGGGCTTCATTTTGCTGTGTATCCAATAATAACGAGGAACACATTACCTAATGCTCTTAAGCAGTATTAGAGATGCATTTTCAAATAGTCAAAAACTTCACACAGGCCCAAATATAGAGAAACACTCATTTGTCCGCAGCCCTTTCCAGCCATTCTGAGCCTATTGTTCACATCCATTACTTCAAATAAAAGGTTTTCACATTGCATATTTCCAGCTTCCTTATACATACTGTTATTATTAATACAAAGTAATTAACCACACACATCTATTTAAAACAAGTAGATTTCCCTGATAATTGACATGCTGAAAATCTTAAGAAGAATGTCCCCTCCCCCAGCTCTCTCGTCCCTGTCATAAAAGCTGCTTCCATTTCATATAGAGTAATAAAACATGTTTAAGCTAATTTCTCCACAATGTTTGTAGCCATTTAGTACCCACACATGAAAGAATAAAAACAGAGGTATAGTTGAACAGTAATCACGCAGCACATATATTTACTGCAATGAAAACACACACATTTGCCCTAAGCATGTGTAACGCACCCTCTTCTTTTATGAGGGAAACATTCCAGAGTTTTGGAGCTATCCCCAAACAAGGATGTCCCCTGCTCACATCCCTTTCTAAACACAAAGACTTCACCTCAATATATTGGGGAGGAAAAATATACTTTGTCCCTTTAAATTTAACACACATGAATATATATAAAGTGACATTAAAATGAATATACCAGATTTAACTTTCCTGCCATAACACGTTACTTTAATACTTCAAACAATTCAAATAATACTTCAATTGCTAACGTAGAGCTATATACAAACTTCATCAAGGCTGCATGGCTGTGCATGACTACTGCTAAGCTAAAGGCACTCTCTTGTTGGCGTGATGAATTTGAGAGGTTTATTCAGGCACCATTTAGCAACCGTGAACTGATTTCAGACTTCTAACAACAAACATGTTCAAAAAAACATTGACTTCCAGACGAGGGATTAATGCAGCACTTTCAGCTAGCCCAAAGAACAAAAACAAATATTCTCTCATCAGAAATATTTGATATGCTTTACATAATTGCTGCTTTCAAAGTTCAAGTCTCTTTTACAACATTTTCTTGGATTGATTTTTTTTTTTTTTCTGATCACCTCTGCCGCCAATTTAAATGTATACATGGCAGTGCTAGCTAATAAGATATTTTTTCTGCAGGCATTGATACATCTAGATCTAGTTGCGTTTTAAGGACACTGAAGTTCAAAGTTGTGAACAATTAAACTACTTCATTTGTTATCTTTGTGGACTGAACTTTCAGCTATGTTATAGGAACATATTGATGTAGGTTTATTTTATTTCTGATTTAGGAGTCAGAAGCTAACTGTGACGGTAATAGAGCATAAGGGCTTGATTACTTTACAATGTATATGCTTTTAAAGTGTAGGTACAATGTTTTTGAGGGGGGCTTCTGGCTCTGAATGATGTTGAAATGATTTGTCTCTATTGTGAGCATCAGGGAGACAGTTGAAACCAGACTGCAATCTATTTGGGTGCACCATCATTAAAATCACATCAAAGCATCAGCAAATGACTAAAGCTAGGAAAAAAAGTAAATTTGAGGCATTGTTGTTGTCGATGATCATTCCCTCCATTTAATTCCTCCTGCAACAACCAAACAGGACACCAATTACTGGGATGCCATTTGCACAGAGATGCTTCTCGTAGTGAATTAAAGCTGAATATTAGATACTGAAACACCTTGATATCAGGCATTCAGATAGATGAAAACAAAGAGCGGAATAGTTTTGACTGAGGAACAAACAATTTATGGGCATAGCCTGTAACAAATTAGCTTAGTATTAATAGTGCATTAACTAAACGGCAAGAAGACTGAAAGGCTTGCTAAAAAAAGTACACAACCTTTTCGATGCACTTGAGTATTAGACAGGAAGTATGTTTTTTTTTGTGTGGTATATAATAGACGTCAAAGTATTTATTTGAAACGCGGACACATGGGTGAAGAATTGCGTGTATAAATGACCAGATTCAACCAATAAAAGACTATTATGGAAATAATGAGCTTTGGGGATAAAAGTAAATCTCACCCAATAAGCATAGCGACACATTTCACCAAATGTTCAACCAAAAAAGGAAACGTAATTGCAAGAACTCAAACACCATGGACGAAGGTACGTTTTAACAGTTTGTTTTTTCGTTCTAATTGAAAAAAAAAAAAAGCAGAAACGGGTCTTTTTTTTGTTTTTCAATTTTGCCCCAAAATGAAAAAACGGAAATTCAGCTCGTTTTTTCGTTTTTCTGTTCTTACTGTTAAAACAAGTATACCACTCAATGTTTCGTTTCCATAAGTGGGTGTGTCTCCAGCGCCTCCTTGCTTCTGATTGGCTAGGGTGCCCTATGCTTGCGTTGTACTCTTCAAAATAAAGGTTCTACGTCTTTGCCTTTAGACTGCGTTACAAATATACGTATATTATTATATTCATACGTACAAGTCTGTCCGTATGTCTGTCTTTCTATGTATATGTCTGTCTTTCTGTAACTATATTTTAGAGTTTAAAGCGTAGCCACTTTTACTCCACTACATGTATTTAAAACCTTTAGTAACTTTACAGATTTGGATTAATTATGTGAAATATAATCAAGTGTTAAATCAGACTTTAGTTCCACCTGGAGTAAATTCTCAAGCTACCCTGCAGTATACAAAGTCATTCAAACTAGCTGCACCTTTACCAGCTTTGAGAACACTTTCATGATCAATCATTATAAAACATATCATAATATGATATGTTTTTATGTTATGTTTTATGTTATGTTTATATGTTTTTTTTTTTTTCAAAAAGTGTTTTCTATATATTATTCTGAAATGGACCAATCTGCACAATGACTACTTTTACTGTCGCTACTTTCACTATATTTAGATGATAATACTTTACTACTTTCACTTGAGGAACATTTCGAATACAGGACTTTTACTGTAACAGAGTATTCCTACACTCTGGTACTATTACTTTACTCAAGTACAAGATCTGAGTACTTCTACTTTTACTCAAGTACAAGATCTGAGTACTTCTACTTTTACTCAAGTACAAGATCTGAGTACTTCTACTTTTACTCAAGTACAAGATCTGATTACTTCGACAACCTCTGATTAATGGTTGATAAATGTTCTGTTGGTGCGTGGATGATAAAATAATAGTGTTCGATTGTATTCAGCTATTTGCCTGTGTTTAGAAACATAATTAAACATACCATGGACACACATTCAAACAATTTTCCATTTATTAAACATTGCAGATGAACAATTAATAAGGTCATACAGCTAAAGAAAACTAACAACAATAATTTTCTGTTATGATAATATCATGAACCTGGAATTTGAAACACAACCACCTAACAATAAACAATAAACTTAACAATAAAACGACTGAACTGCTGTCCATTTAGGGTAGGGCCCTTTAAACATCCAGTGCTGCAGACAGTCCAGCAACCTGGGTATACACTGGCCCAGATCCCTGCACTTAAGGCATTGGGGAGATGTTTATCCTCCACTCCTCCACACAGAGCCTGCATCCACGATGCTTCGGGCAGCAGGAGGAAAACATGGGTCCTTAGTCATTGTGTCTTTAAAAAAGAAAAAAGACAGGTTTTGAAAGATATGCTGATAGTTACTGATTGATGTTCATGGACCTGTATATTCTGAAGCATGCATCAAACTGAGAAAGATGCTGTTCAGAAATAGATTTGAAAAGATTCACTTAGAATAATTATGAAAATCCGGCACCTATACGTTTTAATTTTTTAAATACTGTTTGTTACCACTGAGCATTATTCACAGAGAGGATGAAAACAATACCTCTGCAGATCAAACAGCTAAAATGCCTGTTTGACTTCTGGCCCTTGGTGTCCAAGTCCTGGCTGGCGCCACTATGTCAGAAATCTTCCTGGTGACTTCTTCCAGCCTTGGGATTGCATCCAGCAGTTCCCCACCTGTTGCTCAGTGTGTGGACTTCAGATAGACTCATTTCTGTTTGTCACCCCCCCCCCCCTCATTTGAAAATAGTTTAAGTATTAGCAGGTCATTTAAGCATTTCTCTTTCTTCATTTTATTAGAGATTAAAAGAAAGTTACTTATATTCCATGGCAAATTAGATGATGCTAAATAAAACAGGAGCATTTGGAAAATTTCATTTCTTGAAATTACATTTAAAGAATATTGTTTATAAATGCTGATTGTTAGAACGGAATGTCTGACTTTGACTTTCATACCATGTGCTGACCACAGAGTACTGAGGTGTGCTACAGTTGAAGCCATGCTTATGCATGGTCTGCCCCAATGGAAAGTATATAGGCCCTTGAGCTACAAAAAAATGCTAAATGGCCAGGAAAGCACCTTTTTCAATAATAATTTCCATCCTGTTGTTAGCGATAAAATAAAGTGAAATGCCTGCAATGTGACCCTTCAGTTGATGCTAGCCCTTCTTTACCACATGACATTTATTATCCCACCTTGATAGACAGTTCAAAACTTCTCCAGACAAAATCAGTTTTATTATTCAACCACACCTGCTTCTTGAGCCTCTTCGTGACGCCATTGCGCTGAAGCAGAGCTTCTCAACAGCATGGATCTTTCTTTGCATTCGGTCTTCCAGTACAAAGCACCCTTTATGAGAGAAATAAAGAGTAAAGGTATACGTGAAAATAAAATGTTAAAATGGGCACATGTTGACTGATAGCACTTTCAGACTCCTTATCTTTGCACAAATGAAAATGAAATATAGAATAATTATATTTTACCAA
>NW_011363397.1:0-8802 GCF_000735185.1 Notothenia coriiceps | reverse complement strand
TCAGAGTACTTCTACTTTTACTAAAGTACAAGATCTGAGTACTTCTACTTTTACTCAAGTACAAGATCTGAGTACTTCTACTTTTACTCAAGTACAAGATCTGAGTACTTCTACTTTTACTCAAGTACAAGATCTGAGTACTTCTACCTTTTACTCAAGTACAAGGTCTGAGTACTTCAGCTTTTTTAAACGAGTACTTGTTTTATGTCAGATATATTTATAATAAATTGTGGGAGGAGCCTGGGACTGTAGCTGTGCATATGAAGATAAAGCTTTTGAATCTTGAATCTTATTAGGTCCAATCTAAACATCTCACATCTCTCAAAGTCCACATCTGTTTAATACTGTGGAGCGATCTCCTCCTCGCCTCCGTAAACCGAGCGGTGAAACCTGTGAGACCTGAGTCTCTGTTTGGATGAACCGCAGCTTAACCTCAATATTTACCCATGAGCCTTTGCTGTAGACACAACAAGATAGCAGTGGCTTTATCTGGCTGATAGTGGGACAGAGGAGGAGTGTTTGACTTCTCTCTAAGTGAGACTGAACGATACAGGGTTTCATGTGTTGGCAAAAGTATTTAACGCTCCGAGATAAGCCCCATTTGATCCCATTTCAATTTCACAAGTGTACATCTGCTCCTGTTAGAGCCTCTACTCGTCTAGGCTCAGGCTTTTCAACATTACGCTGGTGTTTCCCCCAATCTGTAGACACAAAGCTGGACACATTACATCGTTAGGGACGATTAGCAGTTCTCTGAATAGCACATGTTTGGCACTTTAATGCACATTTTATCATTCGTTTTTGGTTTTATTCTGTTATTAAATGTGCATTTTGATGAGTTACGCTTTGCTGACTTAGATGTATTTGCATGCTGCATTTTCCTTTCTACTTGTTGTAATTGCATTTAAGTCAGCTAAAGTCATATACGCTCACATATTATTGTATTTTTAAGCGCTAAGAATCCCCTTTATCGGAGCTAAAGTCCAAACTACAGTATTAAGTGCATCTTTGCTGCTACCTGTGCATTTGTAGTTCCCTGTCTTCACCACATGAGGGCAGTATGAAGTGAAGCATGCAGGTAATAAGATGCAACACATCTCATTCACATCAGAGACTTTAAATTGAAATTCATGAATTAAAATGCCATCAAAAAGCTCTATTTTAGATGTCATACATGTTGTCCGTCACAAATACGTTGCTTTCTAGCTTCTGTCTGGCTCTCCTCAACGTGCTCTCTCTTGCTCCACTCTGATCTGATCTGAGGAGGAGAAGCAGGTCACAGCAGGTCCTCTGCCCTGCCTACATTTCTCTTAACTATTCTCAATTCAAAATGCCTCTAAATGAGAACACACACACACACACACACACACACACACACACACACACACACACACACACACACACACACACACACACGCACACTTTGAGAGGGGAAATCAATTTAAAATGTCAACTCTTATTTGCAGGTTTTGGGCATTTTTATTTATTTAAATGTGACATATTGATATGTTGTTTTAGGCTAGGACATAAGATCATTTTCGCAACCTACAACTGCATATGTAATCCTTTTTTATGTGAAAATATGTGAGTTCGAAAGTGACATAACCCCAATGAGCAAAGTCAGTTTGTGAAAATAAAAAAGGACCAGATTCTTGATAAACTAATTTGAATAAATATCTATTTCTAAACGCATAAATCTGATAATCAATTGTTGAATCAGAAGACAGGATGGCTCCAAAATATGTTATTGATTGGAAACACATAAAGCTTAGGTAACTGTCCTCTTCCTGGTTTCCTTATCTCCTTCCCTTTATCTCTCTTTCTTATCCTCTCTAGTCATCTTTTTTCCTTTTCAGTTCCACATTTTTTCCACCTCTCGTCTCCATCGGTCCCTCCACCCTCTCTTCTTCTTCTTCTCTCTATGCGCTCGGGCAGATGTCTGATATTTCCCGTTGTTTGGACTGGCGGGGGTCTGTTTGTCTAGAGGAGACTAGGAATGCTGTGTATTCAGTGTTGACACGCGCACACACACACGCCAACATACACACGAGCATACACACACACACACACCACACATACACAACACCACTTACACACACACACAACACACCACACACACCCACACACACACACACAACAATCGACACGAGCACACACACACTGTTGGACACACACACCACACACAGCACACACACATCCACACACGACACAGCACACACACACACACACACACACACCAATACACAAACAACAGACACGGACACGGGAGCGAGAGAATGCAGCAAGGAAAGAAGCAAAATGGAAGTAGAATCTGGAACGAAAAAGATAGTAGCGATGAAAAGATAGTACAAAAGGAGTTGTGTTTGGGCAAGTAACCAGAGAAAATGGGGAGCAATTTCTTGGTTCGGACCGTCGCCGTATATTACGAAGACTCCTCAAAGGAACTAGTCCTGTGTTACGCGTCCTGGACTCTCCTGATACAATGTCAGGGTTCCGCAATCATCCAAAGTCATATCGGAGCCGTTAGTCTCCGAGCGTTGTTCGCCGTCATTATCTGCCTCGGTAGCTTTGGTAAGTGTAGTTGGAGTTGACGTGTGTGTGCCACTGCGCCACACGCCTCCACATACATCACTTCAGGGGACATTACATTGACTTGCATGCATTTCCTGGAGACTTATCCTAACCTTAACCATAACCAAGTCTTCACCCTAAAATGAATGATTCCCCTCATGGGGTCCTCCGTTATGTCCCCATAAGGGAGGCGAGTCCCCACACGTGACTGTGTTAACAGATGTAGGTCCCCACAAGGATAGTAATGCTAGGCCACACATACACACACACACACACACACAAACAGTATAATGTGCCACACACATAGTATAATGTACCACACACACACACACACACACACACACACACACACACAAACAGTATAATGTGCCACACACATAGTATAATGTACCACACACACACACACACACACACACACACACACACACACACACACACACACACACACACACACACACACACACACACACACACACACACACACTGGACGAAGACTTGGATTTGCTGTCCATGACTAAGCGTGCTGATATGCAAAACAAAAATGACCACTTTCTTGCAAAATATGACATCAGCTCCTGAATATTTAAACACCAGCAGGCCTCTGAAATACTATTAAGATCATAATTGGAAGTTAAATCACTGCTGAGGCCAAATGAAAGGTCTCTATGGTCTGCACAGCATTTCCATATTTTCTATATCTCTAAATAACTAAGATATACTTTATTCATTTTCTTCACAGAGAGCAAATGCTAACATGAGACAGAAAACAAACTCATATTTCCCACAGAATGAATGAGCTTCTCTGGAAACATGCGCGGAGTAGAAATGAAGTGTGGAAACGTTTCAAGGTTTCCCTCATATCCAGACGCTGAGCTGTTTCTGCAGAACGCTATCTGAAGCCCAAAGAGAGGACGCCTCGTTAGTATGAACACATCAGATACTTTCTCTATGTTGTGCAGCATTTTATACACTTTACCAAAACTCACTCCGACATATCTTTAGAAACTTCTGGATCCATGTAAGAATTTAAAATACATTTTATGTATTTTCTTAAACTTCTCCTTTTACATCATTTCTCTCTGTCTTCTTTCATTTAATGTTCTTTTTGCATCTGTATCCTCCAATCTGTCCTTTCCTTCCTTCCTTCCTTCCTCCCTCCTCGTGTCATTTCTCTCAAACTCTTTCATTCATCTATCTTTCCTTGCTTTCCCTTTTTCTATTTCCCATCTCCTTTCTTTTACCATGTGTGATCTCATCCAAATTATCTATGGTATCAACAAAGTACTCTTTTTTTGTTCAGTCTTTCTCATACTTTGAGTTCTGTCCCTAAGGTTACCTGATAACTCTGCTCGCACTTTCACAAGTCATCTGAAAGGTAATTCATTATTGACCTGAAAGTGTATCTTGAAAGCAAAAAATTACAACGAAACCTTTAATCATTTGTAAATACCAAGTCCATGTTAAATACAGTCATTCTATGTGGGCAGAGTAATGTGAGCTGTCAGGAAGGAAAGCAGCAGTAAGTGCTCATCCTTTGTTCCTCTCTGTGTTCATGTGGTGACGGCAGCGCGTCAGCTCTGTTTTGATTGTTGCATAATGACTCTAATTATTCCTGAGTGTGTGGGAATACATATCCTTCAGATTGAAGTTGCAAAAAGTCACCTTGATGCTCGCTGTTCCTTCATTAAATCAAGGGTGTGATATAGATACCCTGTTGTGTGAAGAACATGTCAAGTGCAAACTGTGTCTTTAAAATCTCATACATCCATCATTTGAAACAATAAAAGCATTTTCAAAGTTCCAGCTCTTGCATGAAGTTAAACCACCAAACATACATCCTCCATCATAATTCGGACCCGGTCAATGACCCACAATGCACCAGGCTCAGCTGTCTTTTAATCACTCTAATTGATGGAGATGAGCCCACATCGACCACCCACCTGTCCGTCACACTTTCATTATACATTCTTCTACTATCATTAAAATATCATCTCATTCAAAAGATGATGGCAGCGTAGCCAGAAAAGCAGAATAAAGATTAACGTCTCATTCTTAACATAATATCTCACCCGTCACAGCTCCTATACGAGAATCTCTTTCACTTGATTACCTCTCTTAACTTCAGGTACTCGTTCCATCTGCTGGCTCTAATGTGATTGGTGCACACTGTCCATGTGTAATTACGTGGAGAAGGCCCACTGCTGGCTCTTTAATTAAATCAGACGACAGCAGGCCTCCACAAACTTTCCCTCCTCTTTGCATCACTGCACTGATGTGTTTCTTAACTTTACAGCAGATTGGAGTCCGAGCCACTCTGAAAAATAAAGACGAGAAGACATTTTTTTTTCTGTAAGATTAGGAAATAGTGAAAAATCCCTGTAATGAATAAGGTGACAACTTCAAGTGTCTTTTTTTGTCCGACCAACGGTGCAAGACCCAAAGATATTCACTTTATTAATCTTTATTACAAAGAAAACCAGAACATTTTGGCACTTTGGTTTTAAATAAAAGGCTCTATTTAATTTAATGTTAAACCATAAAGAATGCAGACCATTACATTGTTGTGCAGTGTGATGAATAATTGTTGAAGTCTTGAGATGATTATAGCGAACAATATGATAATTTGTTATATAGACTTTATAGAATTTCACATAGTTGCAACGACGTCACCGATTGGTTTAGTGTTAAGACACTAAAACAATGTGAATTCTAATCATCATATTAATTGTCTTTCTTGTTCTTGAAAGTAAAAACCATGATTTAGACAAACCGTTCCTTAGAGAGTCTTCATTATGATCAATTCCTGTGAAAACACAGTCCAGAACCCAAAGATATCCATTTTACTACCATCTATCACTAAGAAAACCGGAGCAATTTGGCATCAATTCTCTGCAAAAATGTAATGTACTTTTATTCAATGTTGTGAAACAATTACTCCAGAAAATGTTACGCTCTTCTGGAAAGACTGAATGTCTGAATATCGTGTTTCTGATCGGTTGAATCATCCAAAAGTAGCTTTCTGACGATTTATTAAAAAAAACAATATAAGAGAGCTAATGTTTTGATTAACTTCTATACAATCTGACTTATTTCTCTTGAGTCGCCCCCTGCTGGACAGGCTTCATGATTCTGATGATGTTTCTGTTTTTAAATCATTCAAAAGTTGCTGTTTTCTGACTGTACAACATTTAAAAATGTCAACAGCGAAGCAAGCACATTCTCTCATAGTCTTCTTCACAATCTGACTTCCTTTTGGTCTTTGGGCCGAATGTAGGTTTAATTTGAGGTTAAACGTAGGTTTGATTTCACCTGCCGTTTAAAACATCCTAAAGTTGCTTTCTGACTATTTACAACATTTTTAAATATCAAGGGAAGTGAGATTAGTCTCCCATAGACTTCTATACAATCTGAGGTAATAAAGAGAGAGAGAGAAGTAGGAACATTTCCTCATAGACTTCTCTACAATCTGAGGTAATAAAGAGAGAGAGAAGTAGGAACATTTCCTCATAGACTTCTCTACAATCTGAGGTAATAAAGAGAGAGAGAAGTAGGAACATTTCCTCATAGACTTCTCTACAATCTGAGGTAATAAAGAGAGAGAGAGTAGGAACATTTCCTCATAGACTTCTATACAATCTGAGATAATAAAGAGAGAGAGAGAAGTAGGAACATTTCCTCATAGACTTCTATACAATCTGAGGTAATAAAAGAGAGAAGTAGGAACATTTCCTCATAGACTTCTATACAATCTGAGGTAATAAAGAGAGAGAGAAGTAGGAACATTTCCTCATAGACTTCTCTACAATCTGAGGTAATAAAGAGAGAGAGAAGTAGGAACATTTCCTCATAGACTTCTCTACAATCTGAGTGGCGACATTAGAGATAAAGCAGCTCTAAGGCTTTTTGCTGGCTGACATCACACTCACCCGCCTGCCTCCAAACACCAGCATTAACCCCGCCCCCTGTAAGGCTACAGCCAATCAGAGCAAGACCAGGTGATGACATCGTCACAGAGAAGGAGCGGAGTCTCTCTCTTTTCTCTGTATTGCCCCCTTCTGAACATTCAGCTTATGTCATAGGTGTGTTGTGAGCCAATCAGTGAGGACATCTGTGAGCGAAACAGAGATGACATCTGTGAGCCAATGGGAAAGGAGAACTGTGGGCCAATCAGAGAGGAGAACTGTGACCCGAGATCAGAGATGACATCTGTGAGCCAATGGGAGAGGAGAACTGTGGGCCAATCAGAGAGGAGAACTTTGACCCGAGATCAGAGAGGACATCGTCGAGCCAATCAGAGAGGAGAACTTTGGGACAATCATTTAGGAGAGCTGTAAGCCAATCAGACAGGAGAACTGTAAGCCAATCAGAGAGGACATATATCTGTTAGCCAATGGGAGAGGAGAACTGCGAGCCAATTGGGGAGGACCTCTGTGAGGCATCAAAGAAGAGAACTATAAGCCAATCAGGGAGGAGAACCGTGGGCCAATCAGAGAGGACATCTTTGATTGTTAAAGCTGTTTAATATATGAATCTCTGGCATTTATTAAATCCTCTTTTTTTCTCCAGAGTCGGGGCTTTGAATAATTGAGAGTTACTGTTCAGCTGAGTAATGGCTTCATCGGCTCTCAAACAGACGCCTGCTCAAACCTGCGCCTATGCTAAGCTAACAGTTTCCCCCTGCTTGCAGCCTTTGTGCTAAGCCAACAGTTTCCCCCTGCTTGCAGCCTTTGTGCTAAGCCAACAGTTTCCCCCTGCTTGCAGCCTTTGTGCTAAACTAACAGTTTTCCCCTGCTTGCAACCTTTGTGCTAAGCTAACAGTTTCCCCCTGCTTGCAGCCTTTGTGCTAAGCTAACAGTTTCCCCCTGCTTGCAGCCTTTGTGCTAAGCTAACAGTTTCCCCCTGCTTGCAGCCTTTGTGCTAAGCTAAACAGTCGGAAATAAACTGAAGATATATTTATCAATGTTATTTACACTTCTATAATACCTGAGCAGCAACTGTTTACACATTATCCTCATTACATACTGTATGTCTGAGTATGTAGAGAATTACTCAGCATTTTCCAAAGGCTAACGGCCCGTCTACACTACAGGCATAAAAAAATCTTGAAGCTGGGCGTGTCTGAAGCTTGGCGATTTTTTGCGAGCAACGCGACCAACAACCAATCACATGAATCTCACGCCCCCGACATACAAAGCAATAGCAATGTTAAAACGAAGTAAACTGGATATAAACTCTCCAAACAGGCGAAAACCTACCAGTTTCACCCACTGTCTCTGCCACCTCCCTCCATGCCTGGTTCCTCCGGTTTGTATCCCGGTAAATAGTTCTGGTCGTAAAGAACCGGGTGATTTGCTACCGTAATATCTCGTTTGGAATATGAGGAAATGAACTGCGGTCTGGCTCTCCCAGCTTGCACGCGGTTTGATTGGCTAGCGCTTGCACTGGCGGGATTTGCATAAACGGGATTTGATTGGCTGATGCCAAGCATCGAGCCTCAAAAGTTGAACATAGTTCAACTTTTGATGCCGATAGATGCTTGTGTCACGATAGCCTTGTGTCTCGATAGCCTTGTGTCACGATAACCTTGTGTCTCGTGTCTCGTTAGCCTTGTGTCTTCTGGTGACCTGTCATAACACACCTGTGCACTTAGAGTGACTTCCTGTCTGTAAACACCTGACGCACGCCATCTGTGCAGGTGAGCTCCTGATAGACGGAGCTGAGGGTAAAACAAAGAGCCTCCTGGGAGGACCTCAGCTGTTAATTAAAACCTGACAATCCCCAGAGAAGAAGAGCAGTGTTTTTAGAAACCGGCCTGACACCACAGAAGAAGAAGCGGGTGGATGGAGTCAGCAGCAGGTAGGACGACGGAGACCAAAAACATAGAAATTATTTTAATTATATATTTATATATATTTGTATCTCAACTTCTTTTAATGTTTTAATAGATCACAGATTATTGGAGATTATATTACTGTTGTTTTTAAGGTAATTCTATATAACTTGGAGTCAATGGAAAGTAAATGACGCAGCGGCAGCGACAGCAACAGCAGTAACTGAGTACATTACTGTACTTAAGTACAATTTAGAGGTACTTGTACTTTACCTGAATATTTCCATGTTATGCTAGTGTGTACTTCTACTCCACTACATTCACTTAATACCTTTAGTTACTTTACAGATTTCTCACCTGTCCCTCTCTCTCTCTCTCTCTCTCTCTCTCTCTCTCTCTCT
>NW_011363396.1:0-3022 GCF_000735185.1 Notothenia coriiceps | reverse complement strand
GGTAGCTTCTGTTGTCTGGAAGAACAGTCTCTC
Source organism: Notothenia coriiceps (assembly GCF_000735185.1). Lineage (NCBI taxonomy): Eukaryota > Metazoa > Chordata > Actinopteri > Perciformes > Nototheniidae > Notothenia > Notothenia coriiceps. Next base: position 2,989 of record NW_011363396.1, on the reverse strand, counting down.
CATACCTGTAGCTTCTGTTGTCTGGGAGAACAGTCTCTCCATACCTGCAGCTTCTGTTGTCTGGAAGAACAGTCTCTCCATACCTGCAGCTTCTGTTGTCTGCAATAAAACAGCTATTATAGGAAGTCCCTGCAGCACAGAGAGTCACGAGGGACACCAGTGGCTTCACAGTCTGTTCCACTCACATATACTGCTCTCTGTAGGTCACATAGGAGCTGCACACTTTTAGTGACTTATACATTAACTTTGTTCAAAATACAAACTCTTGTTTCTGTTTGACTCTCTTTTACTGTCTTTATACAGTATAAATAAAACATAACAGGCCATAGCGTATGCATCAAGTAACGAAAAACATTATTATCCAAGGTAAAAAGCAAACAAATAAAATAACAATTTTACTAAAATTCACATAAATAATAATCATAAGATGCAATAAATGATATTTTGTAATTATACATTTTAAGTCATTGAATGTCTTAAAGAATCCAATGGCCTTTTGTTATTTTTGACAGATTGAAAACACTGAGGGAGATCTACCGTGATGTAAAGTCAACAAAGTTGTATTGTTAGTATTTGCCTGTTAGTGTGTGTTTTTATTGGCCTCTGCCGTCACTCCAGGAAATAAATCTTTAATATGCTCCTTGTAGGTCGACATGAAAACTGACCCTCAGCCTATATCATATATTTCATTTTTGTTTGTTCAGGGACAAGAACATAATCTGATATTAGCTGCCCCTTTCTCAAAATAAATAAATAGATGGTCTGTCCTTCATATTTTCTAATTCACAGCCAATCATAACAGTATCGTAGGAAAATAAGAAACACAAAAACGTACAAAGAAATACGGAACTTGACAGTTAACGGAAAGAAACAGAACAAAAAAACAACACCAAAAAATCACATGTACCGGTACAAGGAAAAGTGCAACATCTGAGTCCTACTGGAGTAGAAGGGGGGAAAGCGGCGCATAATACTAATAATAATGGGACCTATATATAACGTTGTTCTGTATACTAATTATTAAAAATAGAAAATAACGAATTGCAATGAAATGCTATTAAGTAGGATCTATTTTGACGGACATGTTGTGACCCTGTCCATCTTAACTTAACCTCTGATCTGTTGTCAGTAAACTCAGATCCTCATTTAAAAGCAAACTGTCCGTCTGTCTCAGTCTTCCAGCTGAGGACGGTGTTACAGAGACCACTCTCAGTTTAACCTCCAGCAGTTAACCTCTGTTCTCTCTTCCTCTTCCTCCTCCTGCTCCTCCTCTTCCTCGCCTGGCTTCATTTGATCTTCTACTAACGGCTTCACCAGAAGGTAATCATCTTCACATCATCGTCACACTGCTGGTTTACCCTGTTCACATCTAACATTTCTAAAAGCTGCTTCATGGGATCCAGGAAGACCGAAAAGTTGAAAAATCTAAATCAACATTTTAATTTAGCTGATGTTTTTTTTCTATGTATATTAATTGTGTTTAAATGAATTGTCACTGCACAGGGTCAGATAAAGATGAGGCTACAGTCATTTCATTAGTATTTAACTTTTAGTAGTTATATTCCAATGTTGGCTGTATAGGATTGTCTCAGACTCGTGTGGTCCAAACATTTCCAATAACTCCAGAGCATTATAGTCGAAACGTCAACATTTACTGAAGATAAGATGGATGTAATCATCTCCAAAATTCACAACATATCTTATACAACCAAATACTTCTACTTGTTGCCAACATGACAGGGATGTTAGCCTTTGCAGACCATTTACATGCACACAAACCTATAGAACTTATAGAGGCGAAGTCCCTCCCTTTCCGGGGGAGCTCCATCGGAACTTATTTCGAGAAAAGTATGTATTGAAGTCAATGGAGAGAGAAAGATTATCTTTGGATCCCGTTTGAATTGTGCCACGAATTACACATATGATGTTTGTCAATTTAAAAGATAATTTTGCAAGTTAATTTTTTTTAAATGTCTCGTAAAACTGCGAAGTAACACTTTTTGTTGTGTGAAACCGCTCAATGAACTACATCTCCCATCTCGCACCACACACCAAGACGGCCGTCACGTTGGCACATTTCACTTCTTTCTTTCAGAATGAGGCGGAAAGTATTAAAAGAGGTGAAAATCACTCCAAGTCTGGGCATGTTGAGAGCTGTACACACAAGGGGAGTTAGTCGGTTCCGTAAGAGCCAGCATGCGGGACCGGGATTCTGGGATTTGTAGTCTTTCTAGTTGCGTATTTTTCATAGTCTTATATTTCAACAGTTTTACGACAAACTGTGACTTTTTTTACATGGAAATTATTTTTTAAGATTGACAAACATCATATGTGTAATTCGTGGTACAATTCAAACGGGATCGAAAGATAATCTTTCTCTCTCCATTGACTTCAATACATACTTTTTCCGAAATAAGGTCCCATGAGCTAAAGGGAGGGACTTAGCCTCTCTATACAGGGAGGGAACACCCCAGAAAGCAGAATAGAGCCGCATTAAGAAGAGTATATACACCTGGCTTTGACTATTTTCTACACACCTTCCTGTTTTTACTCATAAATCTCTTTTGTGCTGCAGGGAAAACCTTCCAGCTGTATTCTCATAACCTCATCGGGCTGTTTGAGCAGCTGAAGAAGCCCGGCCTCGCCGCTCAGTTCCAGACGCACCGCTTCCCCGACAAAATCCTGCCCAGGTGAGACCAAACCCTGAGCTTCACAGACTTATATCTGAACCTGTCTAACCACCACTTCTGGGACTGTAATCAAGTTGCCACTCTCATGCCGTGCAGAGCTTTTGTTCTCTACCATCCTTTCAAACTACTCTGGCAGACCTCCCTGTTTTCTGACGTCATGACATTTTAGGAAACTTTCGCCTCAAAGCCTCTCTTGTTTCTCTCCTCAGGAGGTTCGCCCTGACGACCAAGATCCCCGACACAAAGAGCTGCCATAAGTGCTGCATCGGTGAGTGCCCCCCCAACACACACACACACAC
>NW_011363395.1:0-2869 GCF_000735185.1 Notothenia coriiceps | reverse complement strand
AACATGGGACACTTGAGGACATGAAGGTGGGTCTCATCAGGAGTGTGTTATCAGTGTGTGTGTGGTGTTAATGAAACACTACCTGTGATAAAAAATTTTTTGCCAAATGATCTCTAATGATTATACCCCTACCGTTCCATTATTTTCTGAGGCTGTGTGCTCACTGAACATTTAGTTGTAGCTGCTTTTCTGTCACTGCTCTCATATAAATGTAGTTTTTAAATGAGACTGTGTCCCTTCTCCTCCAGGAAAGACCCTCCTCTGTCAGACTGAACACGGGACGTTTGAGGACTGGAAGCTAAGGTGCGTCTCATCAGGAGTGATCAGAGTTTCTATGAACACTACCTGTGATGAAAAGATTCTGCCAAATGATCTCTAATGATTATACCCCTACCGTTCCATTATGTTCTGAGGCTGTGTGCGCTCCCAACGCCTCTGCTGAGTCTCTACCTTTTGTTCTAATGAGAGTTTGTGTTTCTGTCCAAAGAAGCCCCTCCAGGATCTGCTCTGGGATCAGCCTCTCATCAGTTGAAGCCCCGCCCCTTCAGGGCCAGGATCTGCTCTGGGATCAGCCTCTCATTAGGTGAAGCCCCGCCCCTTCAGGACCAGGATCTGCTCTGGGATCAGCCTCTCATCAGGTGAAGCCCTGCCCCTTCAGGACCAGGATCTGCTCTGGGATCAGCCTCTCCAGGTGAAGCCCTGCCCCTTCAGGACCAGGATCTGCTCTGGGATCAGCCTCTCCAGGTGAAGCTCTCTGATACCTGCACGTCTCTGAAAGCTGTAGCTGATGATCTGTTGAAACATTGGGAATCTCTCTGAGTCAGAGTGAAAGAGAACTGTTTTCTGATACAGAGCAGACTCTCTGATCTGTGCTCTGGAGGAAGGCTGCTTCTAACTGCTCTCTTCTCTTCTCAGGTGCTGAGCTTCAGAGACATCAAGGCTGTGTTTGTGGAAATAAAGAGTGAACTGAATCCTGTGCCTGTTGTCTTTTATTAACATGTGTAGAGACTCTGTGCCCAAAACATGCAGGATGTGCTCTGATTGGTTAACGAGCTATACTTCTCATTACATCATCCTACAGATACTTTAATGATGATGCTACTTTTTTTTATACCTGGACTTTAATGACTTTTTACTGAGTCTACTTTACTAAGTTTCAGTGTCTCTTAGCTGCAACTATATTTCCCCTCTGGGACTAATGAGGGAATTCTGATTCTTTAAATTGTGCATTGTTTATAGGAAATGCATTAGTCTCCTCTCAGCATTTTGTGAATTTAATAAATGACTGGTTAGGAACGTGTCATTAGATCACCTGTGTATTCTCAATTCTCTAAGGGGCTTTATATTATCTGGACCTTATGAAAAGTATCCAAAATATTCTTTGCCCTTCCAAAAACATGCAATATTTACTTCAACTAAAATAATTCTAGAACAAAAATGGCTAGATGATGGTTATAACATAAACCAATATTTAGCTCCAACACAGACCTTAGATGTGTTATAAACATATTTAATATCTACTCTATCTTGAGATTTCTATATTGCTTATTCTACTTTTTTATTTGTAATGATGTGCACTATTTGTTAACGTGCTGCTGCAAAGAAAGTATTTCCCAATTTAAGTATGAATATTGGACTGAAAAAACGGGACGAGCTTTAAGACATGGTTATTGTATCCGTGTACCTGTGTTTCTAAAGTGTTTGTGTTTATATATGTTCATGATTCAAAAAATACATACATTGCGTTTTTGTTGAGCGAATGTTACCGGAAGTGACGTTCAATCGAGTACCGGAAAATATGTAATCTCCTTTGCTTCTTTTTTTAACTCTAATTACGTTATTAAAAAATAAAGGAGGAAAGAGAAACGTGTGCCACGACACAAAGAAGTATGTATCAAATAATAAACTGGAATTACATTCAAAGTCGCATATCTTTACCAACATTGAAAGCAAACAAATCGCCGGAAGTCCTGACAGGCGCATGCGCAGAACACAAAATGAAGCGACCATCCCTCCCTAATACATTTCTAATGTTAAATAAATGAAAACCAGTCACAGTTAAGAATTATAAATTAATTATTAATGCCATAAATGATTGAATACATTTACTTTTTCTTATTCCAGTATGATAGCTGTCAATACATTTTTATTTAGTGATATAGGAGTCACAAGACAAGTGCATACAAGTACAGTGTCACAGAAGACAGTACGGTGAATTTACAAGTAAAGACAAATAACATGACAAAATATACTTGGAGACAGAAAAGAAACTGTGTGTGTGAGGGATTAGACAAAAAGAGAGTAATATATGACAAAATTATGATTACAATTATATGAGTAACAATATAGCCTAATGGTCATGTGTCCTAGGAGGGGGGGAGGGGGCATGTACAGGTGGCTGATTTCAGAATGAGGATTATGAATTAAATGTATCAATGAATAGATTGCATCAATATCAGTGATTTGCTCACTTATATGTACTTTACTTAACCCACTTTCTTCTCAAATAATCGGGAAATTGCATTGTAACAACAACTCCTCTCCCTCGTTCAGATGGTCGGGTTTTTTTTTCTTCAATGCGAAACGTGTCAGATGTCCTATTTGGGTTGCCGTACGTAGCTGTCAAATATGGGAAACCAACTCGCGCTTGCGTAGTGCAAATCAGGTAGTCAAACCTCCTGCTGTACAATGGGGGAGGAATAAGGGGGGAGGAGGGTTAATGTGCCGCACCGTGCACAGCTGTGACCCCCCGGAGAGGAGAACCAGAACCCCCGGTGTCTCGGCGCTGTTCCCCCGGAGAGGAGAACCAGACCCCCCCCCGGTGCCTCGGTGCTGTTCCCCCGGAGAGGAGAACCAGAAACCCCCGGTG
>NW_011363394.1:0-2367 GCF_000735185.1 Notothenia coriiceps | reverse complement strand
TCCCGGTTGTGTATTTTCAAATTCTAGCGCACTCGAGCTGGTTTCTCCAAAATGACCTATTCCACCTTTAAAGCCACACAGAACAACAGATCGTGGAGTAGGAGAGGTCGATGAGAGAGAGGGGAGAGCTTAAATGCTCCGGTCTCTTCAGGTCTTAAAATAACAATAGTTGTCCTTTTAAACACATTCTTGTCTTCTGGTTTAGATTCTGTGTAATAAAACATGTATATATTAATAACTGTTTTTATTGGGGTTCAGAGTGGAACAGTTGAACAATAGAAAAGCCACTAAATATGAATAAATGGGGAAACCAAAAATAAATCAAATCAGTGTTTTTATCATACATGTATAAGGGAAAAAGCAGTATTTTTGAAAAATGTGTAATACGTAATTTCATTGCAAGTTCAGTTCAAACAAGGAAACTTGTTAAAAAAAAATACGAATCAGAACAATTAAAACAGGAATAATGGAGAAAGATAAAAAAAACAATGGGAGAGAAATTGGCACACTGTAATTGAAATGGTCGTTTAAGGGTTGCCCAATTTGATATGATATACTTTATTAATCCCCGTGGGGAAATTGTTTCTCTGCATTTGACCCATCCTAGTGTTAGGAGCAGTGGGCTGCCATTATGTACGGCGCCCGGGGAGCAGTGTAGGGAACGGTGCCTTGCTCAGGGACACCTCGGTAGCAATGGTATCATTCAATCCATCCCTCTCAATGAGAATTACATGAATCCAAATGTACATGGTGCTTGATGTGAAATACAATCTCAAGTTTATATCAGAATCATTTTTATGACCAATATGGTTACACATCGAGGAATTAGCTTTGGTGTAAAGAGTGCATACAGAGACACAGAGAGAAGAACAGGTACAATAATATTGTAACACTGTAGCAACTGTAATATTACTGGTCAACAACAGAGATACCATTCTCATTTAATTTACATTTCATTTATATAATAAATGTTTTTGTTTTATCTGAGTGTTCCAGGGTATTCTCTGAGTACCTTGAAGGCCCTGACAGTTCACCACTGATATATATACATATCTATATTCTATATTCAAAGTGGACGGTAAGATGTGACTGTACTTTCATTACATTACATGTCACTTGTTAGACACTTTTTTCCAAATTGACTTACATAATCAATACAAGAGCAATTTGGGGTGAAGTATCTCCGGGACACAACGACATGCTGACTGCAGTGGGGTTTGAACCTGTGACCCCCCTGATCCGAACACAAGCGCACAACCCACTGCGCCACATGCCTCCTCAAGACTTTCAAGAGTGTATTTTCAAAATAACATTATCTTAGTAAAGATTCCCTCTTATTCATATCACAAGACAAAAGAGCAATACCAACATAACGGTGCATTAAAGCCTCAGATGAAGGTAAAGCCCCCCCCCCCGTGTCGTGTCTCTCTCCTCAGCCGCTCTCCCCTCTGAGATCTCGAAGCTGAAGAAGCTGGAGACTCTGAGTCTGAACGGGAACCGCATCGTGACGCTGCCCTCCACTCTGGGCCAGCTCAAAGCCCTGCGGACCCTCAACCTGTCGGGGAACCAGATCTCAGAGTTCCCCCCCGGCCTGGGGACCCTGAGGCACCTGGACCTGCTGGATCTGTCCAGGAACCAGATCCGGAACGTCCCGGCACACGTGTCGGAGCTGCAGACCATCGAGATCAACCTCAACCAGAACCAGGTGGGTTTCTGTTCGGTCATCTGACCCCAGATTTAAAGAGAAACTTCCCCTCAACCTCAACCAGAACCAGGTGGGTTTCTGTTCGGTCATCTGACCCCAGATTTAAAGAGAAACTTCCCCTCAACCAGAACCAGAACCGGGTCGAAGTGTGATGGTGAAGCTTCAGTGTGTTTCCAGACAGCAGAGACTCAGGGACAAGTAACACAACGTTCACTAGTGTTTGACAACGTTTGTCGCTTTAAATTATTACTTTCCTTAGCTTTTAAACTCTGCTCAATGTCTCCTTAGAGTTATTCAAACTGAAGCATTTCATCTGAGTCTTAGACAAACCGCACGAGTTTGTAGAATTGAGGAAACAGAAAAGTTTAAGATGTTTGAAGAAGGGTAATAAGATGTTCGTCTGAGGGGCTTGTTTTCACCAGGAAGACTGAAAACAGGTTGATTTGGTTTTCATTCTGTCACCTGACCCCCGTTTTAAGAGAAACTTCCCCTCAACCAGAACCAGAACCAGGTGTGTTTTTATTCGATACGATACGATAATACTTTAATCATCAGATCAAGTCTGAAATACTCCTTGCATCACAGCAGCTCCATGCGTAACATCAACAGACAAACATCAAGACACTATACATGAAAAACAAACATTGAACATAACAGCACGA
>NW_011363393.1:0-3285 GCF_000735185.1 Notothenia coriiceps | reverse complement strand
GCTCACAGGGAGGGTGGGGGCGTGGAGCTACTGGAGCTACAACGAACCGTTAAAGGCAGAGAGTGAAATCAGTGAATACACGTAGTTTACAGAGATGCTGTATGAGAAACCAATGTGAGTTTGGAAAATTGCACAATATAAATCTATTCTAGTAGATCTCAACAATGGAATTATGATAAGTGGAAATGGCCATGACATGGGACCTTTAACATTATAAATGTATTAGTCTGGCCAATCCAAGACTTCAATGCTGAAGGGCCAATGGATCTATGGTGGGGGTCAGCACAAAGGTCAAGAGAACCCACATTTGAAAGGGAGACAACGGATGATGAAACTAGTGACTTGCTCAATTCATGTTTGAGGGATCTGTGAAGAACATGACAACAGCTGCACTACTGGTATTTAGTATACCAGCAATTGAGGGTGAACAAGTTTACTACCACTTTAGTTTCAAATAATTGTGTTAATTAATTATTGTAACGCATTTGAACATTCTTTTGTCACATTTTCATTATTAAGTTGATGTATAACTGTGTAGTATCTTAATTATTTAAAATATAAGGTGACTAAAAATGGCAACCGTATTTTCAGTTTTGGCAACCAAAAGCTGATGCCTGGTTGCCAGCCTTGCAACCACTTTTAAAAGTTAGCGTTGAGCCCTGTATAAGCAAGACAATAAATGGCAAAGATATGTAGAAAATAAACTTATTTAAGATACGTTCATAACAAACGTAACGTGGGAGAAAATACGTTTCTAGCTAAACGTAATTGAGAATGCAGTTTAGTTCTGTGGGAACGTAATTTTTAGGAGACTAAGGTTGGACTTTTTTTGTATAATGTATGTTACATCCAATCACAGAGCTTGTTGACTTATCACGAGGTTTATTAAACAAGTTTACAAAACAAGTTGTTTCTCAGAATTGAAGGGGAAAAACACAAAAGCATTGTACACAATTTAAACCTATCAATGTCGTTTAATTAACAAAGGTAATCTGGTGTTTTTCAGTTGATGAGTAGTGGAGATATCACTGTCAAATCAATCGACAGTAAGGAGAATACTTACTTCCGGGTGTACAATTCTCCGTTATCCAATGGGAATGGACGCTCACATTGCCTTTAATACGACTGTTAATCGTGTACCGATGATTAATAAATTCCCACACCGGGTTGTATTTGGACGTTCTGCCTCTGCCTCCTTACTTTGGTCGGGCCGCTCACTTGCCTCACATGATGAAAATAGTGTATTTAATTGTAAGTAATAATTTTTTGCTAAATACATGTTGTTTTTGTTCATACAAGTAAATATGTAAGCACAACTTGAATGCATTTGGTTCACTTTCATTTCGAACAAGGGAATATAAATTAGGTTACCCGATTCATCCAGTGCATTTTGAACATCTGTCTACCCTATGCCTCCATCACTACCCAACTCAGGAGAGATTCACCAATAATATTGGCCAGTTTCTCGTCTGGGGTTGAGCTGCGAGGCCCCCTTTTCAGACTACTTCTTTTGATTTATTTTGACTTTAGCGTTGAGCACATGCAGAGACTATTTTTTGTCCTTTGTAATGCCCACACTGTTTAAACCAAACAATTGTATTTTTCCTCATATCAACTTCAATTTCTTACTGTGAAACATCTCTTTTTTTGGGTGGTTTTCAGTTTGCCATGCTTGTTTAAATGCAGTCAGTTAAAAAGGGACTATTCACTGACAATAAGCAACCAAGGGCGTAACAGGAAGCGTGAAAAGGTGCACAGGTTTTTACAGGGAAACAGCAGAAGACTCAACACTTTCACATGAATCCTATGCACTTTTTAAATTGGGCCCCAGGTTCAGACCAGGACCTGCAGAATACTTTTCCATGCCAATCTAGTCTTGAGAGAGAACATAAATAAAAACACATAAATAAAAATAAATGTATATTTTCTGCAATATCTATAACCAATTTACCAACCACCTCCGACAGCTCCTCTGACCCTGCTGGAACAAGCGGAAACTAAATTAAAATGGTTTTGTATTCAGTAATGATTTGTTTTTCTACATACTCATTTGTACATCAAGTAAATATGTAAGCACAACCTAAATGTATTTGGTTTACTCTAATTTCCAACAAGGGAATATAAATTGGGTAACCTGGTTTCATCTAGTGCATTCTGAACATCTGTTTTTGTTTCTCCTCTGGGGGGGTGGCACAAACACTCAGCACATTTCCTTTTAATTTCAGCCTGATGTTTGAGGCTGCAGCGTTAATGGCATCTTTCACATGCTGCCACTCTAAAGCCTTTCTGACCTTTGTTAAGCCCACATTGTGTCCACCAAACAATGTGATTTTCGTCGTATCCACTTACCAGACAAGAACTTCAATTTCACACTGCGAAACATTTATTTTTGAGTTTTTTCCAGTTTGCCATGCTTGTTTTTAAGCAGTTAGTTTGAATGGATGTTTCACTGATTAATTCAAGTGGATTGTGATTTCTAAACACTTATAACACTGGGATATCTGGCAACCTAGAAAGGTTCCTCACAGGGAGGGTTAACCCTCTGAGACCCACATAGGACATTTCCGTTTTTGTATATTTTTGTGTTTTGCCTAATACATTGTCATTTCTTTGCAGTAAAATCATTTTTTACACATCCTAGAAATCAGCACAACCTCAGCTAATATATATGTCACTCAATAGAGACTTATATGCACTATAATAGGGGATATTTGCCCATAAATAAAAAACGAATTTAATTTTTTACTTATTTCATTAAAAAGAACTGCTAACCATAACATTGAAAGAAACATTCAACACAGAAAATTGCACACATTATCATTGTATCAGAACTAATTCGAAGATTCTTACTTATTCTGTTCATTAGTTATGCCCATTCTTTTGGGCAGTATCCATGGGCGTTTTTTTGCGAGGAATTGTCATTTTTTGTCCTGCCAATTTTGAAGAGTACACATGATATATATCATGTCCACAATCACACATGGCATGTGTTGGGTTCAGAATTCCAGAAAAGATAGACAACTTATAAGTTTAACTATTTATTGTAAAGAGAGCAAAATATATATATATTACTTGGCCAAGGACTCACCACGTCTTTGGGAATCACAGGCAGCAAAGCTGTAATCTGTAACCACCAAATCCGTCAAGAGCCTCGAACCTTGTGCGTGCATACGTTTTTATTACACAGGGCGTTGCCCGTACATTTATGATTGGTCAAGACTAGCTGAAGAGATACCATGGTTTGGACTTGGTTCTCTTTGGCTGCCAAGCAGACTAGGGGATAGG
>NW_011363392.1:0-4384 GCF_000735185.1 Notothenia coriiceps | reverse complement strand
CGGCCGAGATGGGTTTTCTCCGCAGGGTGGCTGGTGTCTCCCTTAGGGATAAGGTGAGAAGTTCGGTCATCAGGGAGGGACTCGGAGTTGAGCCGCTCCTCCTTCGCGTCGAAAGGAGCCAGTTGAGGTGGTTCGGGCACCTAGTTAGGATGCCACCTGGGCGCCTCCCTAGGGAGGTGTTCCAGGCACGTCCAGCTGGGAAGAGACCAAGGGGTAGACCTAGAACCAGATGGAGGGATTATATCTCTTCGCTGGCCTGGGAGCGCCTTGGGATCCCCCAGTCAGAGCTGGTTGATGTGGCCAGGGAAAAGAAAGTTTGGGGCTCTCTGCTGGAACTGCTACCTCCGCGACCCGACCACGGATAAGCGGGAGAAGATGGATGGATGGATGGACAAATGTTAAAGTAGAAATACCATGTATTTGAAGAAGAAGAAGTATACTACCATATATTTAAACAAAAATGGGATTTATAACCTTTCTAAGCTTAATCACTGATGTTCAGGAGTTGGGTACCACTGGTGTAGGCAGTTTAAAAAAGATATAAGTACTTAAAAGGATGTGAAAATTGTTTACAGGAAGAGAACTCAAGGGTTAATCTGTTGTCTGACTGCAGATTTCATGTCTATATGTGTTCCCCCTTTTCAATGTGCTGAGAGCATTTTTTCATGTGTTTCTTGCAGCAAACCCACTACTCTCGATTTTCTATTTTTACGAACATGATGGACTAATAATATAATAATAATAATAATAATAATAATAATAATAATAATATTGTGCACATGTCTTATTTTTTTATTAATTCTGAACTGCCACAAAACCCAATATCCTCCGGGATAAATAAAGTATTTTGATACTGATAAAAAGGCAAAAGAAATCCACAATATGATGCCAGATTTTTTCTGTTTGTTTTTTGTGAAAGCAGATCAATGTCAGAAGCCAGATATTGGAAAACTTAATGCTAATGTTGCAGCATTCCCTACTGCTCACATCAATGAATAAATTGTGGACTACAAATGTTGTATTCCAAATGTCATTATAAAAATAACATTGTGCTTTCTCTGATGTTTCTGATTTGATATGTTACTTGGGTCAAAGCAAAACTTGTTAAACAAAACAACAAAGTGCTTAACACTTGCAGTGTTTTAAGATGTCATTATGTACGAACTGGAAAACTGCTGTAAGCTAACATTTGGAAGGTTTTGGGGACAAGCTATAGGAGGTGAATATATGTTTTGATAGCAGATTATTTAAAGTAGCTATAAATTATTTTTATTTTACAATTATAATGTATCAAGCAAGAATGTGCAACCAACAGGGGTTGCTCTTGGTAATAACTCCGAGGAGCTTAATTGTAAGTCGTTGCTCAGTGTTTATCAAGGGCTGCCGACTTTTAAATTTATTTTGGAATAGGATAGTTGCTTAAGATTTGACATGGTCATAGTCAGGAGCATACTCCTTCTGAACTTTTTCATGTTTGCAAATCTTTCCCGCTGCCCCCAAGTGGCCAATAAGATCAGTTTAAGACAAGTACGTATTTACTCTGCAAATAGGTTTTAAAACTTTGCTAAGGCTTTTTAAGGTAAGTACAAAATATACTACAAAAATTCTCAGCCCCTGATTTTTCATTCTTGCAGTGAGACAATATTGCATAGCTTTTATGATGCAGAAGAGAATTAAGTATGATTTGTATGACAGATACATTGACACAAGACCACCCACTGCAGGACAAACAGCTCTGTGGCCAGGAGCTCGGAAGTCATTAGAAATGCTGTGTATTATTCATTCACTCACTCGTTGCATCTGCCCAAATTCAAATGTTCTGTTAAATGTGTGGGGAAAAGCTGTGGGGGCACTATACGCCTGGCATGGAGCCTGATTTAGGATAGCATTGAAACTTCATTTAACATTCAAACTGGGGCTCACAGCATCATCCAGGAACACTTACTGTAGGATTAAATCATCATTTGGGGCTCTGTATGCACATTTACTCAACAGGACTTACATTGATTACACAGCAGTAGAGAACATAAATGACAAAGAATGTTTCCGTCCAAGTCAAGCCAGCCTTAAGTAAACTTGCCCCCAGACTGTGAACACTTCGATCCCATTGTGTCATGTTAGTTCACATAAAACTCCTTGCTGAAAACATGCAGACACTGGTGATCTCCTAAACACATTTTGCATAATAAAATATTTGCTCTATTGTTGTGTGTGTTGGGGTTTATAACCAAATAAAACATGATCTGTTACATCTTATTAAATGTGAGGAGCTTAACACACTAAGGAACTCTAAAGTAGTCACATATTAAATGTTCAAATTGTGCTAGAATTGAATTGAAGAGCTAAAATACACTTACTTTGCAATAATCAGTAAGACTGAAAGATGCAGCCAAACCCCTGGAAAAGTGAAAACAATCTAAAACTCTCAAGCCTTTCTTTCACATCTGTTGTGTTTTCACAGATGCCAAAACTAGATTATGTTCTGAGGCAACTCATCAAGATGAGTGACAAAGTACTGATGCCTCACCAGCTTTAGGGGATATGAGGGTTGAACCAGTTCTTCAAAGAATAAATGCATGTTGCTGCTTTCAATGTTCAATCTGTATCTTGTTAAAGAAGACATCTGTTGAGGTGTTGAATTCAGAAGTCAAACTTGAGATTTATACAGTTTCTTTGCTCGAGTATGACCATCATATTTTTTTGGGACGAATGGAAAAGGTTTGTCCATTTACTAAACATAATGCTTTTTTTCGAGTTATCAAAGCAATTTCCAGAGGCAAACAACAGTAGAAATGGCAGATGAAAGCATCAGAACAGGGCCATTATAGACGGAATAGAAAAGAGTCTGAGAAAACGTAGTAATGTTCCCCTCAAGGCTGGTAATGGAAAGGTTATTGTGAGCCCTCGCAGCACCGCTGGGCTGTTATCACTTCAGCCACGTGTTCTCACTGCAGCCTCTCTCTCTGTGTTCATGGAGGTATACAGACTGGAGCTACATTTTCTGAGCAATAGCTGCCACACATTCCTATTTTTAAATGAATAGTATGAAACTGCTAGGTAGTTATGCACAAATTGCATTGCAGCTAGTGAGTATATTTTCAAGTTGTAAAAGAGGGTTTTTGATATCATCATCATACATACAGGAAACACCAATACTTTTTTAACATTTACAAATGAAGGATTATCAACCCACAGTTGCATACCTCCTTCATCCAGTCAAATTTATATCCATGTCTTCGAAAAATTTCAAAACTTCAAGCTTTTATTCTATGAGATATTTGAGGGAATTTTTTATAACATATATATATAATATATGATTAGCAAATTCATTCTTAATGTTTTTTTTCTCACGTCACAGTGACCTTTTCGTGTCCAATTGGACTTTTGTGCAAAATGTTAAGAAATGTCACCCTACAGATTCCTGCTATATCACGTGCATGAACATTGGAGGTACAGACAGAAAAGGCATCATGTTCATAATGTACAGTGAGGTTCGACGGGTCTTAAGGCTGTAACATGGAAGTAGCCCCAGAAGAAGAATGCGTTGATGAGAAAAGTGCCTCCTCTCACTTCAGTGCACAGAGCAGAGAGCTGGCACAAGCAACTGGTAAACCACCAGATATGCACTTAGTGTTGATCGCTGTTTTCCAAACAGTGTATATCGTGTCCAACCTGGTCTCACCAGAATGCGTGACTCCACCACGTTACGTTCCAGTGCTGTGATTCAAGTGATGAGTAGTCCAGATATCACTGTAAAATCAATCGACAGTAAGGAGGATACTTACTTCCGGGTGTACAATTCTCCGTTATCCAATGGGAATGGACGCTCACATTGCCTTTAAGGGCAGCCGACACAAACGAATGCCGTGCTTCCATGAGCGTCAAATCCCGCAGCAGATGGGAATACATTGCAATCATTTGAAAGCTATTTGCGTGCCTTTATGAAGCTGAAGGAGCCTAGGAACGTCACAACTGCACGCCACGGCACCCTGACCAAACGTCGCTCCTGGACGATTATGGAGTGAGAGTGTGTTGGTAAATTACATCCGCAGGGAGATTCGGTTCAGTTCCATCACATAATGTAACACAGTAACGCACCCCTTTAAATCACAGTAACTATAACGGCGTTACTTAATGGGAATAGGTAACTAGTAACGCTATTAGTTACCACAAAAAGTAGTTGCGTTACAGTAACTTTGTAACGCGTTAGTCCCAACACTGCATTTAACCCTTCACATTCCTGAAACTGAACAGGCAGATTCAAAGGATTTATTTCTTTGGAAATGTTATTTTAAATACAATTAAATCAAATTATTTTGGTAAAACTAATGAAAAAATATATATTTTTAAAAAATATAAAAACATTTTTTTTTTTTTTTTTTTT
>NW_011363391.1:0-4970 GCF_000735185.1 Notothenia coriiceps | reverse complement strand
TGTATGAATGTGTGAGTGTAAATATATATGTATATGAGTGAAAATGTATGAATGTAAAAGGAGAATGTATGTGTGTGAGAGGACCAGTATGAATTACGGCCTGTACGACCCCTCATACAGTGCTGTGGTTTGGTTGAAGGCCTGACTGGAACACATCGAAACAGTTATTTAAATTCAAGAAATGACTTAGCTGTTCAAAAACAACTTTTTCAATGATTTTACCTAGAAATGGCAGATTTGATATGTGCCTGTAATTGTTCATTACTGAAGCATCTAGATTATTCTTTTCTAAGTAGTGGTTTAATGACTGCAGTTTTCAGGGCCTGTGGAAAAACACCTGAGTGAAGCGACCTGTTTACTATATGAAGTAGATCTGAGGCCATGCACTGAAAAACATGTTTAAAAAAGCCTGTTGGTATAATATCAAGGCAGCAGCAGAAGGATTTCAGATGTTTTATAATGTCCTCTAGGTCTTTATTATTAATCAGATGGAATTGTGTCATGGAGTTTGAATTAATTTTAAGCGGACACACAGACATTTTTGTCAGTCCTTTCCGTTTTCCTTGATAATAAAAAGAGCTTATTATAGAAATACTGCAGCTGCAGCATATTACGTTTTCCATTATTACAAGAGACGTTTCCTCCCTAAGCACATATTTTTGTTTTCCTGCATTCAGAAACATTTAATTGTTGTGCAACACCAATGTATGACATTTTAACAAAAAAACTGGTTCTGACAACAATGTACAAAGCTATCATTAAAAGTCACCTATTATCCAAAATCCACTTTTTCATGTTTTTTATACATAAACATGTGTCCCCTCTGTGTAAAGAGATTCTGAACATTTCAGGAACAAAGACCCCCTCCCTTTTTGTCCTGATCTATTTATATAAAAACCTTTCTAAAAATGAGCTGATCAGATTTTGGCCACTTGTCATAATGATTTTTTTGGCTTGTGTAACCATTACCCAATAACCAACCAAGGTAACCGACATTTCAGGAAAACCTATTGTGTTAAAATCCTATAAAGCGAACAAAAGATAACATTGTGTTACTGCGTCTCAGAGTATTGAATCAGCTTTGTTTGCCTTTACACATTTAAGCAAATGTACTGATGTATTCTTCATTGTTCTGAATGGTACACACAGCTCCAGTAGGAACATACTTCACAAGCTGGTTGATCATTTCAGTGAATACTTTCATGCCTATTTGAATGTGATGTGAAGTTATCAGAGGCAGACAGTCATAAAATGGATGCTGGATATAGACCAAGTGCCGTGCCGGCGGGACACCGCAGTGCTCAGGCTGAGCAACGCAGTGTCCGCTGGCATGGCACGCAGACCCCACGCAGCAAACAGGAAACGACACCAGTAATCCAGCTCACACTTATCGAAAGCCAAAGGTGCCATAATACGCCCGCACCAATTTACGGGGAGGCCCGTAAGTTGGTGCGAAACTACGGACGAACATACGGGCGTATTATAGCACCTTTGGCTTTCGATACAACAGTAACGTGGCCGAGTGGACTCTGTGATGTAGTGGGCTGTCACTCAAAAACTGAGTCAATGGGGACTCACCCCTGAAAGTCCCGCCCACCTGGGACGTTTGTGTCAGAATCGAAAACAAAAAATGACGGAGCGCAAACGAGAAGAGCTGCAGCGAGAGCAAAAGTCTGATCATTGAGAAAGAAGCAACAAGAACTGCAAACAAAAATATATGTTAAAACAAAGTAAAAAGGCTTATAGTTTACATGATTACACAAATGATTTGTTTGCAACTTATAGTTTTTGAAATATAAACAACTCATATATCAGACTTTAGTTACACCTAGAGGAAATTCACAAGCAGAGATGTAAAAAAGTACTCAGATCTTATATTTAAGTAAAAGAAGAAGCAGCAGAGTGTAGGAATACTCTGTTACAAGTAAAAGCTCTTAATTCTAAATGTTACTCAAGTAAAAGTACATACGATTTAGCATCAAAATATACTTAAAGTAGCGACAGTAAAAGTAGTCATTGTGCAGATTGGTCCATTTCAGAATAATATATATGATATGTTTTATAATGATTGATCATTAAAGTGTTCTCAAAGCTGGTAAAGGTGCAGCTAGTTTGAATGACTTTGTATACTGCAGGGTAGCTTGTGAATTTACTCCAGGTGGAACTAAAGTCTCATTTAACACTTGATTAGATTTCACATCATTCATCCACATCTGCAAAGTAACTAAAGGTATTAAATACATGTAGTGGAGTAAAAGTGCAAAGTAGCAATAAATTAAAAATACTCAAGTAAAGTACAAATATCTCAAAGTTGTACATAAGAACAGTATAGTAAATGTACTTAGTTACTTCCCACCTCTGTTCACAAGCTACCCTGCAGTATACAAAGTCATTACAACTAGCTGCACCTTTACCAGCTTTGATAACACTTTAATGATCAATAATTATAATCAAAACATATCATATATATTATTCTGAAATGGACCAATCGACTTTTATTGTTGACACTATAAGTATATTTTGACGCTATACTTTTCTACTTTTCCTTGAGTAATATTTTGATTGCAGGACTTTTTCTTGTAACAGTGTATTCCTACACTCTGGTCCTTTCTACTTTTACCCAAGTACAAGATGAGTAACACCTCTGACTTAAAGCTGCAAGTAGCTCTACGTGGGTTTTACATTGACAAGCAATCGCCTATTAACGACTCCGAAAGGGATTTATTTGTATTTCCGAGCCGGTCTTGAATGCAGCAATGCTCCTGTAGTGTCGGTGTGCTCGCGGAGGAGTTCAGTGTGAGCTGCCGCCGCTGGCTGCTGGCGCTTCATCCCTCAGTGAAGCACTACTGTCTCATTCTACTCTGCTATCCTCCAGACAAACTTTATTCTCTATCCCGATACATTTCTCTCCATGGGGGACTTCACAAATTCAACTATGAGCAGTTTGAGGACGTATAAGGAACCATTTGGTAAGTAAATATTCAAGTTTCTTCGCATGATGTCTACATATTATGTAGCGTACGGTGCGTTACAGTGTTAACGGTTTCATTCAAACCCTTTAAAATATTCATTTGTTTTACATCATTAGTTAAGGTTGCAACAATGACATAAAGGATTCCTAAATTAATCTTATCATGCCTTATTGTTGTTTTTGTTGTACTTACACAAATACTCATCGTAAGCTTAGGATATATTTAAAAACAGCAAGTGTTTCCCGGTCATTTGTCTGCCACCACAATATAAAAACTCCCTCACTGTAATAATGGAAACACCGTTACATTTGGCCCAGTTTACCTATTTATAAAGGAGTGATCTTCATCCTGAGAAATTAATGATATGCACATGACTCACTTACAAACCAACTGTCTCAGTTGTCTTAAGAAGTTAAAAGTGAGAACTCTATTACAAAACCTTTTAATATCTAAATATAGTCACGAAATTAAATGTAAAATACACATGCAGATGTGTTTTGTTCTCATAATGTGATCATAGAATGTGTATCCTCCTTAGCTCATAACATTCTACAAGCTACTACAGACCCCCTGACCTGTAGCTGTAGTCAGACACAGATTTGTTTTTTTCAATGCCTTACAAACGCTTTATACAGCATTAATAAGTGATAACCTTAAATGAAGACATTAGTTACAACTTTCTGCCATTATCTATATTCAGTGATTCATATGATTCAACACATGTATTCATGATGTATTATTGTACTCAACATTCACTTTCATTACCCACTCTCCATTGGCCTGTTGTTGTTGTTGTTGTTGTTGTTGTTATTTTGTACTCCAACATGCTGTCTCACCTCGATGCAAACATGTTCTCATGTCATGTGTACATGCATGGGCCCACATTCTATTAACACGTGACTTTACAATTTCCTCAAGTTCAACCACTCCTGCCTGTAGCAAACCTAAACCACGTTCACAGGCTGTGTTTGAATAGAGAACACTGCAGGTTAATGTCTGTATTATTCTGATACACACTGTCGTTCCCTCACCATCACTATAGAACACCTCTAAACTAATACAGGATGTGGATTTAGGGCTGTTCCAATGTTTCAACTGGAGATACAATATGGTTTGGTTTTTACTTCAATTCATTTCACCAATGAAAATGTTACATCACCAGAAAACATATGTGTAGTACAGCATGTCATGTTAAGATAAGATGTACTTTGATAATTGATCCCAAATTGGGAATTTTTTCGTTACAGCAGCATGTAAAACAAAGTATTGCACATAATTAGAAATGAAAAAGAGTAGAAGATAAACAATTATACAATATAAACATCTCAAAATAGAAGATGAAACAGAACTAAAAGAGTGAAAATATTCAAGTTGACCATAAAGATACAAATCTCTAAACTATCTGACAAATAAAACACTATTGAAAGACCAAATTACAGCTAACACAATATATTTTTTACATTTAGTGTGCAAGTAGTATACCACAGCTGAGCTTTGTCTACATAAGCCACAGCAGCAATGTGGGCTCCTAGTGAGCCAATCAGATGTCACGTCTGTTCCAACCTCGTACCTGACCTTTCCAGTGTCTGGAAACTGTTGAACTTCTCTGAAATAGCTTTGTGCTCCAGGTCTAGGGTTTGACTAATATTGGTTCTTATTGGCTGATACTCATAGAGATATTTTTGAAGTTGATCTATCTTCTTTAGGCTTTAAGTGTTTTTAGAAGTTAAACAAAAGTCAGGGATTAGGATGATCGGGGAACACAGGTTTGGGTTTTGATCTCCAGCCATGATGGACCCAAACCTTCAAACTCGTCCCTGCACCCAATCCATTAAACATTGACTTTAATGAAATGTATTATGTCAACAGGTTCCACGTAATTGTATTAGGTTAATTGAAAGCAATAATATTATAACCTGTTATTTTTCTTATTTTAAATTAATCATTTAGCTTTCAACTAACCTAATATAGCTATGTGAAATCTGTTTACATAATACA
>NW_011363390.1:0-2270 GCF_000735185.1 Notothenia coriiceps | reverse complement strand
TATGGGAAACAATATTTTTCCCAAAGTTTTTGGAAAAGTCATGGAAATGTAACTAAAGTTGCATCAAATATAATTTTATATTTTATCTAATCGCCAAAATAGTAAAAAAGTAATACTATAATGATAATACATACTGTATCCTATAGTAATGAAACGTAAAATGGCATTTAACTGACGAGGTATTTTGCTGGTGAGAGATTTTAGTTGCGTTAGCGTGTAGAAGCTAGTAAGCCAACTATTGGATTTGTTTTAGATAGGCACAACATGTTTCATATGCAGACCTTATTTTCCTGTTCCACGTTAAAATAAACCATTTTCAGTGGTACCGCTGAGAAAGAGTCATTTCTTTGGTCATGGAAAATTAGGTAGAAGTCATTGAAAATCATTGGTGAAAAAGTGTATGAACCCTGAATACACTTTAAAATAAATCCATAAAAGTCCCTTTTTTGGGGGACATTTAAAGTTGTTACAGCAGAAAGATAAGATACGAGATAAGAAGTACTTTATTGATCCCAATTTGGGAAATGTTTGCGTTGCAGCAGCAGCATAAAAGACATGGCATTGTACAATCCAAATATATCATCATTTATCAGTTCCTCTTAAGAATGTCCTCCACATGTCCTGTCTCAGACTCTGAAGCACCTGATGGATAAGGAGCGGGTGAAGGGCTTCTGTCAGTGCATCGTGGCCCAGAAGCCCCGGGAAGGCATCAGTCACATGATCCAGTCCAGTGGGCTCGGAGGAATGAAGCCCAACACGGTGGTGATGGGCTGGCCTCACGCCTGGAGGCAGAGCGAGGACCCTCAGGCCTGGAAGACCTTCATCAGTGAGTGGAAGAAAAGAGGGTTTTGCTAGGGCTGCCCTCGACTAAAGATTTTTCTAGTCGTCAATTAAGACGATTAGTCGACCATGTTTATGATAAATTATGATTATTATTATTATTTTTTTTTTCTCCCAAGATGGTTTCAGTTTCAAAAAGCTTTATTATAACAGCATGGTACGTTGTGCTTCACATCAAATATAAAATAAAACTGTAATAATGAACCTTTGAAATGTAAGTTCAATTGTCTGACTAATGAAAAATTGGTCGACGAATACTTTTTCCGCCGAATAACTTTTAGTCAGCTAATTGGGGGCAGCCCTGGTTTTTGCTTTCCCCTGAGCTTGGAGTTTGAGCTTCTCAGTTTCTCATCCTAACAGCGCCCCCTCTCTTCCCTCAGACACGGTGCGGGTCACCACAGCAGCCCACCTGGCCCTGCTGGTGCCCAAAAACATCTCCCTGTTCCCCAACAACAGCGAGCCCTGCAGCGAGGGCTACATCGACGTGTGGTGGATCGTCCACGACGGGGGGATGCTGATGCTGCTGCCCTTCCTGCTGCGCCAACACAAGGTAGCATCTGTGCTTACATACACTTTAAAACAGGGGTGTCTTATTGTGTGCTAGCATCTGGAAATGCAGTATCCTGACTGCTGTTAGGGGCAGTGGAGGGGTCGCCATCTATTCTGTATTTTAAGAAAAAAACTCCCATCCCACCTCCTGTTCCCATTTTCCCCTTGTGTAATGCAAAGCTGTCTTTTTCTCATAGGTGTCTGAATCATGATGTATGAGTTGACATGCTGCCAGATTAAGAAAGCAAATGATTGTCAAGGCATGTTGATCTAGAACGGATTTATTAATAACAGTAGCTACGATGTGCTGAGATACAAAATCACTGTCAACTCAAATTTAGGATTTTGCTGCCGTTATACAAATGAACAATGCATAATGTTCCCTTTTAGTCATTAGATCCAGATCCAATGTTTGAAATGTATACACCAGGTTATGTTAAGGGAAATCTAGATTTGGTTAATGTAGAATTAACCATTCAGTAATTTGACTTAGTGACATCCCTCATTTGACTTCAAGCTCACACATATCAGCTACTGTCCTGAACATCGAATTTGTCTAGGTTCAGCCTTCAGTGTTTCCCACAGAATTTGATTATATTTGTGGGGGCACCGCACAAAAAAAGAAAAGCCAAAGGCCCCTTAACCTATTCGGGTGGTCCACGCATCCACCCCCCCTCAAATAAGATAATACATGCGAGTTCATGGCTACTGCAGATAACGTTCTTGTTGCTCTGTGTTGCGTTGTTAATGAGTGAAACACACCAGAGTTGAGGATCTATGGGGTTTATTCTCCCAAAAATATAATTTACAATATAGGCATTTAGCCGATTTACAATGACCATTTACAGGGACATTCTCCCTGGAGTAACCAAGGGCTAAGT
>NW_011363389.1:0-3686 GCF_000735185.1 Notothenia coriiceps | reverse complement strand
TCTGTGTGCGAGGGGGTACATGCAGCAACACACACACGGCGGAGATGGCGGAGAGAACGAGCTCCGAGGTGTGGTTAAACTTTACCCGTCTCGATGTGGACAATCCTCGTTACCAAAAGTTCAATAAGAGTTTATCATGTAAGGGCGGTAACACGAGTCATTTGTCTAAACATTTAGCAAAAGTGCACCACATCCAGACGGAGGAATGCACCGGGCTCCACTGTCTTTCTAGTAGCTCTGTAGCCCCATCCACGAGTAACGTTTCCACGTCAGTTGTTATGTATGCTAGCAGCAACACACAGTTAACTCAATTATACAAACATGGGTTAATAATTAGAGGTAACAGAGTTACTCTTTATTTTGTTAAAGTTTCAGATATTCTCTTTACAGTTCTGTCATCAGATTATTTAATACGATTTGTTAAAACATTGTTGTTTCTTTTGATGTGAAATATTATTTATATAATTTAAATAAAAAGCAATTTTAATTTTGTTCACAATTTGTTAAGTTAATTTAATAATATATCTATTTTTGAATCAAGTATTCATCTTTATTGTCTTCATTGTTAGTTTCCACATGCCTAAAACAACCTCAAGCTAAATCTAAAAGTTGATGGCTAAATAAGAGCGTTTGAGAAATTGTGCAAGGCATACAGTAATAGTCAGAATAGTCGATTAATCGTTTAATTAATCGATAGATTAATCGATTATCAAATGAGTCGTTTGTTGCAGCCCTATTGTAGTCATCCCATGTATAAATAAAACGTGTTATTCAGCAACCCTTGCAATTTGGGATTTTATTTTTGGTTGGTAGACCTCGGTGAGCTGGCCATTTCAAAAGTAGCTCACCAGCCAAAAAAGTGTGGGCACCCCTGCTCTAGAGACACAGCAGACATTATACAACTGTATTCACAGGCTTCACAGTGCTCCTAGAGAGACCATTCATCAGTAAAGTGGATGTATAAAATGTCCCTTTAATACTCAAATAAGTTACAATCACTACATAAAGAAGTTATTGTTGGGTGATGATAAAAGGTCTATAACAGATGTTGATACAAGTCTGTATTTGTAAAATGAATTTAATCAATTGAACAAGTTGTGGATGACAGTACATTTATTTTTACGAACTGGAGAAGACAGTAGGCCTACTGTTAATATTATTTCATAGTAAAATAACAATATATTGTATTGCAAAACTGAGACATTAATTAATTGCATGCTGTATATGAAATAGAATCTCCAGTGTTGCAGCTCTCATTCCCAATAGTGTCTCCCTGTTGACTTTGAAAACTAACAAAGTGCTGCATTCAGGGCTCTCAGGTAACACTGCTTCTCAATAGTATCACTGTCTGTCAGCTCTACACATGGATAGTGTTCTCAGACAGCAGTCTCTCATGAAGGACCAGTGCAGCACAGGTAGGGCTTCACTGTTTTATTTTCCGTTAGATTCTGCATTATCTGAAGGATAAAGAGCTGTACGCAGCTGCTGTTTCTACCTGTCACCTGCATGACTGTGGTGTGACCTCTTTAGAATTTCATTAAGCTCTTTAGACACATGATCACAGAGGGATCATAAATTAATGTTTGCATTTTTTTAATTGATAATTTAAGCATATAATTTGAGTTATATGTGCTGTGCTTTAAATAATATCTAAATACTCCAGTATATGTTTCCATGTCAGCGATGTGTGTGTACACCAGTGTGTGTGTTTTCCTTCTTCAGAGTTTGAAACTTGTTACGCAACAGGCGCTGTATCAGTAACTAAATGTTCCAGTTGCTGTTCCTCTGACACTGTAATATTTTGCAGTTGAGTGAGCTAGATATTAGTATATTCTCTGTCACTGTACTGTTTACCTGCTCTGTGATGAGACCTCTACACCCACTGACACCACCAGTTATACATTATACATCACCCCTGTGTTTCCACACTATATCAGTCTGCTTTACTTTCTCATATTTCTCTTCTCATGATGCAGACTCTTGTCATCACTGTCTTCTCCCTCTCCACCTCGCAGCTACCCAGCATGCTCCAACCCGGGTTCTACGGTGCTGCACTCCATCCTGCCTGTCCATGCACTGAGGGTCGCCTCTGCTGCCCCCCCTCCTGTCTCCCACTACAGTCCTCCTTCAGTCCAAGGTCCTTTCTCCATCATCAGCTGCAGTCCACCATGTCCCTCAATGGTTCCTTCACTAACAACAGTACTCACACACATACAGAGATGCAGCTGACCTCCAGAAGCAGCATGCTAAACAACACTCAGAGTCACTACCATAGGAGAGGTCAGTGCAACTTGTTCTGTCATTACATATGTTTAAAGATGTTAGGCGATTAAACACAATAAAGCTCAATGTACTTATTTCCATTGTGGTCCTCCTGCATAACAATTACACACAAGACAAAACAAAACAACAACAAGACAGCAAGTGCAAACAATTAAAACAGCATATAAAAATCAGGTGACAGGGTAGCCTTTTTTTATTGGATTATTCAAAGTTAAACATTAAAAATGGAAATGATTGATTTATGCTTCATGGTACTCTGTACCCATCTCTTTAAGGCCACTTTAAACATGGTCGATTTAAGATTGCTCCCCTGTACTGCTGAACAGTAGTGTGAATAATTTATATTAGGCTAATCCCTAACACAATTGAAAACAAATATAGAGTACGAAAGTACTTAGGTTACTATTTCTTACATTTAAAGAAAATCCTAGCTACTTCTTTATAAACTTAGATATATAAAACATAGATGACAAGAGGCTGCTTTTAAATCATTTATATACAGGGGTGCACATAACTATTTTGCCCTGGTTCTCAAAGGAGCACCTGGAGATGTTGCTTTGTGCACATCCTTAAAACGAAATAAACCGGACCTAAAGCAGACCCTTCATGCGATAGCGAGGGGTAGAGCGAGGGATCGCAGATGCCGCCGTGCTCGTGGACGGATTAAAACAATTAAACCTAAATAGCTCGCGAATTATACTTTGGCGTCCGTTAATATACCTGGGCGGCCCGCTCAAGTAAAGTCTATGTGTGGGAAACCCTGCTATCTTACCAGTTGTTATGCAACTCTCTCTCTCTCTCTCTCTCTCTCTCTCTCTCTCTCTCTCTCTCTCTCTCTCTCTCTCTCTCTCTCTCTCTCTCTCTCTCTCTCTCTGGCGCCCAGGGAGCAGTTTTCGGGTTAGGTGCACATCTCTAAAACCTGATTAGAACTCATACAACTCATATAATTCATGTTATTGATTCCTTTATGGTACAATTCATACAAAATATACACCGCAGTTTTCTATGGCTTGCTATAATATGCTAGCCTGGGTTGCTTGTGCTTACTTTTTTTATCATGTGTAATTGCTCATGTTATTTTTGCTTATCTGAAACTTTTGCTGTCTGAATAGACATACAGTATTACTATTACTAACAGAAGTCGGTAAATTATTCACACCAGTGCCATTCACAAAACAACATCCTCAGAAACGTTAAAGAAGATTAAAGAGTAGTATTTAAAGAATTGTATAAATCACTTTTTGTGTGATGGGATCTTGCTACCCAAATCGGTGCTGACATTGCATGCTTTAGGTTTTAAACTTTTATTTTTGCTAAATTAAAGGGGACCTATCATGCAAAATGCACTTTGTGATGTCTTTTATACATAAATATGTGTCCCTGGTACGTCGGGGAACTCACGC
>NW_011363388.1:0-2740 GCF_000735185.1 Notothenia coriiceps | reverse complement strand
TTGCGTTATTATGAGAGTGCTCTTTTTGATTCTGAAATTGTATATATTTATATAAATATATACATATATATATACAGTGTGTGTGTGTGTGTGTGTGTGTGTGTGTGTGTGTGTGTGTGTGTGTGTGTGTGTGTGTGTGTGTCCGCATATGTAGCCTGTTATTGTCTCATTATACCGCACTGTGAATGAATTAAAAGTAAATATATAAGTCGTCATGAACACATCTGTCCATCAGACAGAGTGCTGCTGTGCCTCTTGTCATCATTAATGGACGTCTCTTTAAAATGACCGCTCAGAGGAGAGGAGTTCTCATTTTTCTAACCGCCTGCTGCTTCCCCTCCTCTCTCCTCGGTTCCCCTCCTCGGCTCCTCCGCTCGCATCTCCTGTGGGCGGGACTAAGTCTCGAGGATAGGAGTCGAGGAGGGGAGTCGAGGACTTAGAGAAATGAGAAAGGGCCTATGTTTCCCAGTGGACGAGCGAGCGGCCCTCACCAGAGCCATAACTCTCCGCTCTGAATCTGTCCATCACATCTCATAAAAGTCTTATCCGTCGCAGTAAAACTCGAACCTCCTCACCCTGCGAATGTTTCTTTGGGTGGCGAGGATCCCTGTAAATAATTTGTTGCCATGTTTTTTACAAATCATCCTCCCATCTTGTTTCAATCACCGCTCGGGACGGATGATTTGATGCGAGCGCAGATTGTTACAAGCTGGACTGGATCTGGAATCAAGGATGGATGCACGCATGTAAGCGTAGAGGAGGACTGTGTGCATAATGCATGTTGACCCACAGGTCAGATGGTCTCCACCTGTTTATTCTGTCTCCTGTTGCCTCTCTTCCTGGCCAATTTGAAGCTACAAAGAATCTTTTCAACATGTTGTGAATCAGTTGTGAATATTGACCTCAGACCCTGTAAATGGAAGGAGGTTTGCTGTATATAAAAACCTGCTGAAAGATCAGTGAAGCGGCGTGTCCGTTGTTCATGTTGGCTGAATTTTCTGCAGAGTCACTTAAAGGACACGGAGAACAACCAGCTAGTTTCAAAAGTTGATGATGTGACAGTTGTTGGTTTTAATCCCAGACTCAAAGGGAGGAAATGCTTCCAGGAACTGTTAGAGTAGGGTGACTAAGAACTGTGCCACTGTGCCGACAGCACATTATTCCAAAAAACGAAAATAGTCAGAAACTCAATTTTTCGCATTATCCTGAAAACAGACGACCACTGTTCTGGATGCCCACTGATCCGAAACACAAAATCTCTCTCGACTGAAACACTTGGATTAATATGGATTATTATACAGATTAAAGTCAGCTGATATAGTTTGTGTTTCCTACCCTGCACCTCAACGTATTTTCATGTTAATGGGCCTTCAGAAATGCACTGGGTAGTTTTCTGACAGGAAGACTTCTTCTACTTGTAAAGATGTTGTTACATACGTGATCTAAGTTAAGTGACCGACATTATGTTACTATGTGAAAAGGTTTAAGGGAAAAAGAGGTGTAGGGAAAGATGCTTGTTGGGGTTAAAATAAGTATGTTCGTTATGAAACAAAGAAGAAAGTAAGCTAAGTATGTAAGCCAGCATTGGGTTTCTGTTTCATTTTGGAAACAAACAGTCGTCTCCTAATTGAAATTTCCCTTTTAACTCGTCCCTTTTCGGACTAGCTTTTTCTACTTTACTTCTTCCTTTACTCCCATTATGCAACACCACGTCTTTTCCCTCACCAAGTATGAGTGCATAAACCATAACAAATGAATCATGCTTTGGTTGTAATTGTATTGCAAGAGCAGATGTTGAAGGAGAGAAAACATAAAAAATATGAAGTCAGTGGTTATTTTGGTTCTGTCTGAACGTTATGCAAATCCACAGGTACTCTGCATATGTAATCAATTTGCCATTAAAGCACGTTACTGTTGAACACTAGCAGTATTTAAAACACATTTCCAGCAGGTACGGTTTCTATGAGCTAAGAGCTTGTTGAGTTAACCTTGAATGTGTGTGCAAGAACTCAGGGGGAAAGTTGTTGCAGTTTCTCTCTTCAATTAACTATAAGTTTTTCATACAGAAATAGAAAATTTGCTCACATTGGTTTCTTTGACTGCTGTGAGTAAAACTTTTGTTTGGAGAGATTATGCTCTTACTCTGCTTTCTATAAAATAAATATACTCAAGAGATAAAGATCCAATCATTGCTGTTGCATAATAGCTGTATTTAAGTCCCCACTCCTCTGCTGTTTACTGACTGTATTGCTTGTGATGAAATGCATTAGCTGAATCTACTTTCTTATCACACTGTGTTCAAAGCCAGAAGATGGCAGTGCAGAGCTTCACTTGGTGTCACTACACCAGCCTGGCATTGTGCTCCATGTCCCACAGGTCAGTGCTTCTCAGTATAGTACATTCACAGTACTGTACATGTGTATTAGAAAGCCAAACAGTGGCTTAACCTTCGCATTAAAACATCTTTAGAGGAAGTGAATCTGTAACAGGTTTCCTCCATTTATTATCTCTTCAGTGTGTGTGTCCATCATTAAAGATACATCAGTCCAGTTCTCTCTGTGTTTGCTCGGCTATTACCAGAGCAGACAGACCATCAGATTGTGTGTGTGTGTGTGTGTGTGTGTGTGTGTGTGTGTGTGTGTGTGTGTGTGTGTGTGTGTGTGTGTGTGTGTGTGTGTGTGTGTGTGTGTGTGTATGTGGAAACAGTGTGTGTGTCCGTGTGAGATAGAGAGTGTGTGTG
>NW_011363387.1:0-5388 GCF_000735185.1 Notothenia coriiceps | reverse complement strand
TGCACAGACAGCAGTTAGTCAGATTGATTTCAGTAGCCACTTGTCTGGAAATACCGAAGACTAGAAACGGTTTTGAAAACTTTTGTCACGTAGTGATCGTCTTCTCAATAGAACATCTTTGATAATGTCTTCTGGCCAATCAGAATCAAGATAACGGCGTGGTGTTGTTGCAGGAAGTCCTGACGGAGAATACTTTTGCTGTAGTACATCTCTATATACATCGATACAACATTAGTGTTGATAGAAATCAACACGTAATGAAATAAGACCCCACGGTTTGATGATTGATAGGTGTGTGGGCTGTCTTTCATTTTGACTCACAGAACAATGTTATAATAAACATACTGTAAGTTAAATGGATATATCCGCCTTCTTTCATTTATCTTTCCATTCCCACAACAATATACATAAAGAAATGGCATATTTTGGTCATAGTTCGAATGTTGATTAATCTGATTAATACATTTTTAAGCTGTGATTAATCTGATTAAAAATGTTAATCGTTTGACAGCCCTAATTTCAACACAAGGCAATTCAAACTGCTTTAGAAAACTGAGAGCAGAATCAAAAGCAACCATGTTCTGATTTTATGTAAAGCGTCTTTGAGCCTTAGGAAAAGCGCTATAAAAATCCAATGTATTATTATTCACCGTTTCCTGTCTCTTCTCCAGCTGCACCGGCAGTCTTCCCCTAAACCTGCGACAGGGAAGCGACCGGAGGGACTCCACCCTGACAGGAAGCTCAGTGGGAGGAACACCTGGGAGGAGGAAGGAGTGGTGGGAGAGCGCCGGGAACAAACTGTACACCATCGCCACGGACAAGACCATCAGCAAGCTCATGGTGGAGTACAAGCGCCGGAAACAGCAGCAGCAGAGCAACGTCAACCTGTTCATGAAGGAGCAGGGCCGCGGTGGAGGGGCGGAGCCACAGAGACCCCCCCTGATGAGACCCCAAAATCTGGTGGACCAGCAGGGGGGGGGGCCCTCACTGAGGCACTCTGTCAGCGCCGGACCGGAGGTACTGAGGCAGGAGAAGAGACCCAGATCAGGGTCCACCATCAGCTCCCACAGCATCACCCTGAGGGACTCGGAGGCCCAGATACAGGTGCAGAGGAGAAGAGGGATACATACATCATAAAGACATACAATAAAATAAATAATACAATAAATGGTTTTTATTATTTCACCACAGAAAGAAATAATTGAAGTTGGAATTCTGAATAAAAAGTTGGATTTTTTAATACAAACTTGTGACATAACATTATAATATAAACTGACCAAACACAATATTTTTTTTTAGTTGTGGTTAATATCGGAATTCTGAGAAAGAAATTTAATTTTGAAAAAAAAGTCAGTTAAAAAAATTGTCGGAAAAAATGTTTTGGGAAATCAGAGAAAAAAGTCGGAATTCTGAAAAAAAAGTTCTGAATTCTGAGAAAAAGTCAAAATTCTCACTCAACCTTTTAAAAATAACTTTCCTCTACAATTCAGTGCTTCTCAAAGTGTGGTCCGCGGACCACTGGTGGTCCGTGAGCGCCCCCTAGTGGTCCGTGAGTTAAATGTATTTATTTCACATTTGAAATAAATACATTTAAGTTTTCCGCACTCTCGCGGGAATATCTCCGCAATGGAGCGAGCTTAAGTTTCACTTTCTGTTGCATGATATAGCCCAGGGCAACATATTTGTCACACATGTTGCCACCTGTTTGTACCATTTTCAGGCGATTTATAATCTGTTCTAGAAAAACGATGTGTTTTGGGATATTTGTGGAGTTAGGTGGTCCGCGAGTGTTTTTGTATTGGTTAAGTCCTTGGTATGAAAAAGTTTGAGAAACACTGCTCTACATCACAGACCGGCAAACCGGTGAGTCTGTGCGTTGAATACTGTGTAGTTGACGCTGTCTCCCTCCTGCAGGCGTGGACCAACATGGTGCTGACGCTCCTGAATCAGGTCCTGCTGCTCCCGGACTCGTCCTTCCTGGCTCTGCTGCCGGCGCTCTACCCCTGCGTCAGTCAGCTGACCTGTCACGTGACCGACGCTCGAGTCCGCCAGGCGCTCCGAGAGTTGATGGGCCGCGTCGGGAGACTCTACGACATCATCGTGTGACGACTGGGCGAAGACATGCAGACGGTTGAAGAGCGAAGTCTGTGAAGGACGTTCAGATTAAAAGTAGAATGAGGATCAATGCTGTCATGTGATGGCGCCGCTGATTGATGATTGGCTGACGTAATGGAGAGGTGAGGCATCAGAAAACAACTGGCTCTGATGTTTTCGTATGGATTTGTGGCACTTTGGAAGAACATCATGTGACTTTAAATGGGAGGTTTTGATTGGCAGATGAAGAACAGAGGATTCAGTTGCTTTGTTTATGATGGACATGTTGTTGTTGTTGTTTTAAAGGGAATGTACCTCTTGTTATTTTGTTCCTGTACTGTGTCAAAAGCTTTAAATATGATTTGCTGTTTATCAGTTTTGAGGAAAACTGATTTGCAGAGTTGCT
This sequence comes from Notothenia coriiceps, assembly GCF_000735185.1. Taxonomy (NCBI): domain Eukaryota; kingdom Metazoa; phylum Chordata; class Actinopteri; order Perciformes; family Nototheniidae; genus Notothenia; species Notothenia coriiceps. Next base: position 2,888 of record NW_011363387.1, on the reverse strand, counting down.
CATAATCGAATGACAGCATTGTCATGCCGTCCAAATATGCTTCCACCTAAAGGATAAATAATACATGAATTACATGAAGCTATTGTTACGGAAGAGGATTAGCGCTACAAGATATTTCAAGATCTGACCAATAGTGTTTGTTTGTTTTAGTTCTGAGATTAAAATCTGAATTCTGAGAAAAAAATTGGAATTTCAGAAAAAGTTAAGATTCTGAGAAACAAGTCGGAATATTGAAAAAAAGTATTTTCAGAAATCTGAAAAAGTCAGAATGTGGATAAAAAGTTAGAATTTTCACAAAAAGTCAGAATTTTCAAAAACGTCGAAATTTGCGAAAACAACGGAATTTTGATAAAAAGTCAGACTTTTTAGAACATTTTTAGAAAAGTTTAGAAAAAAGTTGGAATTATTACTTTTCTCAGAATTCTGACCATTTCACTCAAAGAAAACATCATTTTTGCTCAGATCTAAAAAAAAGTCCTGGTGTGGATGCAGACGTTTGGACAAAAACAATGAATTATTTTCAGTTTTACCCCCATTATTTTTCTTACCTGCTGATCAGCTGATCTCTGAGAAATGTCTTACATAGTGAAAGCAAATTAAAAAATACTGTAATTTTATTTATTTGTTTATTTAATTCTGCACAACCAGAGTCAGGCCATATTAAATACGCTGGAGAAACATGTCTTTGCATCTGCTCTGATTGTATATTAACGTTTGTCGCTGCAATGCATTTTCTATATCCAGCTTTAAAAACTGTGCGCTGATCTTTTTGACAGAATGTTTATTGTTCGACCTCAAACTCTCTGAATCAAATATTTATTCAAACTAAATCCCACATACAGTTTGTGTATTTTGAAAGCTTATGATTTACATGTGTGTATATAAATTATATATATCCAGTTTAAATTATTTATTATTTAAGATATTTAAAGTGTGATTTTTTTTTCAGCATTTTCTTTGTTGTTTTTATACTTTCCTTCCACTTGATGCAGTGTGTGTGCATGTGCTTACTGATTGACATGAGCAAGGTACGATGAAAGTGTGACCAACTACCAACTATTGTTAAAATGCCAAAAAGAGCGATCACATGACGTTACATCTAAATACAAACCTGTCTGTAATCCGAGGCAAAGAAGCAGCTTTTACACACATTTTAAAGTGTTTATTTTTGGGTTAATTCCCTTTCCAATATCAAGCCAAAACGTAACAATTCTATTCACAATATTTCCACATTTAAGGCGAGCACATTTCCCTGAAAACAGATTCTTGCTCCACAGAGGATACACCCTTCAGATTCCAATGACCACCTGCCTCACTGAAGATCTCATACTGTATGCATTTGTCAGCAAAAATGTGTCATCTCTAGGTTGTACGCTTGTATATTTATAATTAATACGCCACTAAAATCACGGTACAGTTATGAAGTGTGTTTGGACAATGCAAGTGTTATTAATCCCTGTAAATCCCAGAATGGTTACCAAACAGAGATTAGGTTACGCCCTGTAGCGGCTGAATCTGTACAATTTATGCCACTGTGCTTTTTACAAGAGATTATGAGTGAATGGAAGTAGAGAGGGTTGATCTGATGCTAACTTCAGGAGGGAGGAGGGAGGAAGGAGGAAGGAGGAGGGAGGAGGGGAAACAAGCTCCTAACAAGATGTACTCTCCTTTTTCTCTCATCTAAACGCTTTGTCTCTTTTGTTTTGCTCTCCTTTTACCCGGTCCCTCTGCTGCCCACTGTCTCTTTAGTTTGAACATCAGCAGGAGAGGACTCTTTAAAGTAGAGACACTACGTACTGATATACACCTGAACATCAGCAGGAGAGGACTCTTTAAAGTAGAGACACTACATACTGATATACACCTGAACATCAGCAGGAGAGGACTCTTTAAAGTAGAGACACTACATACTGATATACACCTGAACATCAGCAGGAGAGGACTCTTTAAAGTAGAGACACTACATACTGATATACACCTGAACATCAGCAGGAGAGGACTCTTTAAAGTAGAGACACTACATACTGATATACACCTGAACATCAGCAGGAGAGGACTCTTTAAAGTAGAGACACTACATACTGATATACACCTGAACATCAGCAGGAGAGGACTCTTTAAAGGAGAGACACTACATACTGATATACACCTGAACATCAGCAGGGAGGACTCTTTAAAGTAAAAACACTTGATATACACCTGAACATCAGCAGGAGAGGACTCTTTAAAGTAGAGACACTACATACTGATATACACCTGAACATCAGCAGGAGAGGACTCTTTAAAGTAGAGACACTACATACTGATATACACCTGAACATCAGCAGGAGAGGACTCTTTAAAGTAGAGACACTACATACTGATATACACCTGAACATCAGCAGGAGAGAACTCTTTAAAGTAGAGACACTACATACTGATATACACCTGAACATCAGCAGGAGAGGACTCTTTAAAGTAGAGACACTACATACTGATATGAAGCTGAAAACGAGCAAAATATGTCCTCTTATGTTTAGGTGGATAAAATAAGTTTGGCTTTTGTCCCCGTTTCTTAGCTTTTGTGTTTGTACTTCTTCATGTTTCTCTTTAAAGTGGAGATGCGCCCGCCACCATGTGCTGTTGGTAATAACAATACAATGGATAAGTACGTCATACAACAGCACTTCCAAACATCTGAACTATAACAATATAACAATAAAGTTTAATCTTTTTGTGCTGTATCTAAATTTGTTATCAACAAACAACATTTGTGATCTTTCTTTGTGTGATCAACTTGTGTTGTCTATGCACCTAGAGGCACTGCACATGTGACTGTGTGTGTGTGTGTGTGTGTGTGTGTGTGTGTGTGTGTGTGTGTGTGTGTGTGTGTGTGTGTGTGTGTGTGT
>NW_011363386.1:0-3728 GCF_000735185.1 Notothenia coriiceps | reverse complement strand
GAAAGCTGTTTTACATGTTGACCTGATGTTAAATAAAAGTCTAGCTTGTACCTTCGATACCCCGCCTCCGACTCCCGTCTCTCGGCACTACAACAGGCTACTTTGTACAGACAAAGTTAATAATAATTGTAATATCCCAGTTGTAAACGACATGAATCAAAGATGTGTTGCTGTATTTTAGTGGTAAAAAAATGCATTTATCATCATAATTATTCTATAGACTATATATAATTGGCACAGTGCCTGTAGGAGGACGCTGGCATTTCTCCTCCTACTTGAAAGACTACGGAGGGATAGGGTCTCCAAATTAGTTTATTTGGGGGATGGGCTGGATGCTGTCACCGTTCCACTTCCTGCCCGCCGCCTCTGCAACGCCTCACGTCGCGTCGAAAAATAGACTTCAATCCTATTTCGAGCAGTGCCCAGCGGCGAGACGCTTCTGGGACGCTTCTGAGCCGTAACGCGGTGCGTCTGTTGGAATAGCACCCATTGACTAGAGTGGCCGCGATCCTTGCGGACGCCGCAGCACAGCCGTAACGCGACGCAGACGGACCCAGTGGAATCTAGGGGTTAGATATATATAGAAATACCTATTTTTTTCAATGAACACGGACGGCCCGTCCACACAGCGGCGTGCGTTGACGCTTCACCATTCACTTTGAATGGGATGAAGTCACTTTTCGCCGAACTGCATTGTGGGAAGCGACGCGGAGCGTTGCTGGCGTGGCTCGCTGCAAAAGTTGAGCAATGTTCAACTTTTGACGCCTCGGCAGGAGCGTCAGCCAATCGAATCATATGCCAGTACGAGCTCTAGCCAATCAAACCGCTGCTTGTGTGTCAGGGGCGGGAGATTCATGTGATTGGTTGTTGGTCGAGTTTCAGACACGCCCGCCGGCAAGCGACAACACACGCCGCTGTGTGGACGGGCCGTAACTCTCAAGACACTGTATTTTGGGTCCATAGGGCGAACACACTTGCATTTTCCTTAAGCCCCGCCTTCGCTCTGCTGCGTCACATCCGATCTTGGCTCGGTCAAATTAACGGAGAGGAAAATAACTTCCATTTTAAATGCATTTTGCAACTTTGAGGCCCTAAAGATTTAAATAAGGGCTATTTAAGTGATCATATGGGTAGTTAATTCAAATAAAAGATGTCTAATCGAATTTACAAATGTCTCTTTCCCAATGTAAGTCAATGGGAAAAAGTATTTTTGGGCCCAAATCAGGTCACGGACCAACATGGAAGTTGTAGTAACACAGTTTGGCCACTACAAAATGTTACTTCGACGTCCGGTGCGCTTCCTTGGTACTTGATTTATGTAACGTCTGTTTTATTTTGTTAAAATACTCTCCTTCTCGTACCCCTGCCACTTTTAATCGTATATAGATAGGAGCAATTGTTGTATCACATGAAGCTCTTTTTCTTTCAGACTCAAATTCAGTTTCAGGATGTATATTCTCATTCCTGTCTTCAACTTTATTTCATCAGCATTGCGAGCGAGCAGGTGGCATATGAGGAATGGCATTACAGAAAATCTATAACGACCAGACAACGGGGCATTCCCACTCAAATCTCATATTCCTCCCCTCTCCCCGTTGTCTTCTGTCTGCAGGGATACGGGCGCTGTTTCTAAAAGCAGGTGCTGAGGGTCGGGGGCCATCAGTTTCCCCTGACAGTGTGGAGGTGAGGCGCTCCATTCAGGAAGTTGCACATGTCATCATCGCCGTTAAGTGGGGGAATAGAGGAGAGACAAGCCGGATGAGTCATGATGGGACAGACAGAGACGTGGAAGGCAGGAAGGGGTGTGTGTGTGTGTGTGTGTGTGTGTGTGTGTGTGTGTGTGTGTGTGTGTGTGTGTGTGTGTGTGTGTGACTGGTATTGAAATCATATAGAATATAAGATTTAGAACAGGTGTATAGCACCTTATTATGTTCCTGCTCTTCACTACTGTGCCTCTCATACTGTAGATTGGCAGGTAAGGATATCAATAAACAGATATGAATGTTTTTTTATCAATTCATCCATTAATACATTGTGTACTATTGTAAATATGTAGATTTAATTTAGTCTTACTACTGCCTTCACCTTGCTGCTACTAGTGTTTTTATCACTGCTTTTCTTTACGTGTTCCTATTTCCTTTACAGTATTGAGAGAAGTCTGCAGATGTAGTTGTACCTGAGTATGACGACAATTAAGATATTCTATTTTCTGACATTTTAGACCAAAAGATGATCAAGTAACCTAGAAATCATGACATAGTCTCACTTTAAGTATTGGTCTACAGCCTTTGAAGAGAATGTCACAAGCGATTTTAATTATTGCATATGGAGAGGTGCGGTAATGATTCCTAAAACCAGAGAATGAGTTCGCATTTTAGCACGTCTTGTTCCATTGTCGGTTTCTTGAACGTGTTTTTGGTTAGCCGCCTGAACTAAGGTCTATATTCAACACAAGATGAAGATATTTTCACGTGTTATTCTACGACATAAAATACTAATAAACAAACAAACATTCGTGAACGTCTGACTAAACATCATCACGCCGTTAGCCGCCATTAGCTTAGCGGTGGTGACGTGAAGTCGTCTGACCGTGCTGTAGTGGGCTCACGCTAGCTTTTTACTTCTGGAGTTGCATTTACGTTTCAACAATTACACAAGCGGCGTAAACATGTGGAGATTATCCTGCTTAACAAAACCTGTAAGTATCTTAAACGTGTGTTAGCGTCAGAGTTTATTTCATGCCATATAAAAAAAAACGAATGGAAAATTCTCATCGGCTCTCTAGAAAAATATGTCGTCCCTGCACCACTCTATTCACCTCGCCTTTCTCTTTACACGAAAAAGCAAACACACACACACAGACACCAGATGTCAGCTCAATATTAATTTAGTTAAATTATAATTGTTCAGGCAGAACTACAGCCTGACTCAATGAAAGCACACATAACCGTGAGCTATTGATTTTGTGTTATGTGCAGCGGGTGTGAAATAAATTGAAAGTGTTACTTCGGCATCAGGCAAAGTGTGCAGTGCCGACAGGAACATAATGTATACACTTAAATCGCCCTTCTAACATGACTAGCAATTACGGATACCCATTGAAAAAGCAGGAAGATTCAATCAGGCAAAGTTGAGACTCATATCCAGCGGTGGAGCGGGGTTAATTAGTATACTTGGCTTTAACCAAGCGTGCAGGATGTTGAAGGGTTGAAGGATAATGCTTGTTTAGATACGCGGGCACAGTGTCCACAGATAATGTCTTCATTAACTATTGATGCGCTCACACACCCTGTATCTCCTCCAACATGTATGCAGGCTTCGGGAATAACGGATTACACGTAATGACCGTCATCTGGAAACAAGAAAACGGTAACAAAAAGGTCATTCATTTCCTTTAGGGTTTCTTTATTAAACATACTTTTTCAATATGGTAGGTGGACGCCTATATGCTTATGAATAATATATAAGGCTTAAACAGAATTGTACCATGTATAGTTATTGTAACGTATATGCTGCACACTACACGGCGCCTCTGCTTTCTTTATCTGAGTACCGGGGAAAACCTCCACCACCTCCTCCCAGGTTTTTATTTTTCACGCCTTCCTCTTCCCCCTCCACTTCCCTCATCTCCGTCTTCACTTCTCGAACATAAGCGCAAGGTACACATGTCTCACCCATCCTCCCCACCCCCCCAACTTTAACTCCCTCCCTCCCCCACCCCTCCACAC
>NW_011363385.1:0-2546 GCF_000735185.1 Notothenia coriiceps | reverse complement strand
TTTCGGTCCGTTGTTATTGTGCATCCATGGGTAAAGATAAACGCGTAGTGCTGAACCTGCTGAACACGTAACATGAACGTGCTTGGCGGCGTGGTCCCGTGGGTTAGATGCGCGTTCATAATGCAGAGGGATATAAATGGGTGCCGAGGTGCTGAGTGCTGAGGCGTTTTTATTATACATCCATGGGTGAGGCAGATAGATAGTCACAGAAAACAGAACAAGAATCGACAACTCTACCCTCTGCTCACTCCTTTCCTGTAAAATACAGGTCCGGCCCACACATTTGTTCCATCAAGGATGGTGCGGCGATCCACTAGTTAAAAGTTTTAACCATCAATTATTCTTTTTAAACTGTAACTTTCCCGTTATTCCTTTGAGGCATCATGATTGCAATATGTAATCCCAGTGAAAAGTAAACGCACCACAATATACACGGGGCGGACTGGCCATCGGGAACACCGGGAGTTCTCCCGGTGGGCCGGTACAAAAAATAAATATGGACGGTTTATTCTTGCTTTAACTTTTATTATTCTACTCTGGGTGGGTCCAGTTTAGAGACGCGAGTGTGTGTGTTCATTATCATGAGGCCTCATATACACATCACTTTTTGTACGGAAACAGCTAATCTGAAGTATGAACAAAAAAATCCATTGACATAATCAAATGTACTGCTCATGCACAGGCACGCAAGAGCTGCAGTGAAAGTCATGGCAACAGAGCATTACGTTCTACCGAGGCTATAAAATGCTGCAGAGCTTCAATCAGTCATTTGCACTCTGACTTGACAAGTTCACGCGAAAACTGGAGTTTAATTTTGATCCCGAAAACTTCTAGAAGAACCAACAGTTTGATAACTGAGCATCAGCATCAGTAACACCTAAATCTACAGCAAAAAAACTATACCAGCTGTTAACATGGCTTCATCAGGAACCCCGGCGGAGGAACACCTTCTGACCCGTGTCACACGGTGGTTCACTGGCTTTGCTGGTAATACATAATTTAATTTCATACCAAATATATTTATAAATGTTTATTTAGTCACTTTGAGTTATTTTAAGTAAGAAATTTACATTCAATTACGTGACATTTTTCAATATTAAGATTCAGACATTATGGAATGTTGGCTTGAAAGTTGGAAAAACAAGATTTGGGGTCACTCAACGTTTTTTCGGCATAAAATGAAAAATATACGGTAGAACTGGGAAAACTTTGGCGGGACAGTTGTAGAATGGGTTAACAAAGCTGTTGTGATTTGAAAACCCGGTTATTTTTTGTTAAACGGCCTCATATTGGCGAATTAAGTGTCGAAAATGGAGACAACAAAATGGCGACCAGCACCATGGTGATAATAGAACGTCTAGGTCGTTTCTCTGTAGGGACAGTTGAGTTTTGTGTTAAATGTATCTGGAGATATGTTGTGGTCTTCTTAAGTTCAACAATATCACATTTGTTTACTATATTTCCATCTAACATTTAAATATTCTAAAGTTAATGTATAGTTTGTGTTTTCTGAAGAGATGAGTGTTCCGATATGCTGTCCGCACATCATTATTTGTATCTCAAAATTAAAAAGAGCTACCAATTATAAGTAATTAATTTGCCCTGCCAAAACACACATTATGGATGTGGTTATTTCGGAGAAGCCAATGTAATTTAACAATGAGCAGGATTATTGTGTTATTAAATACACTTATTATTGCCTCACTAAGACAGTAGGCTACAGTATGTCATAAAACTCAAACCAACTGAATACAACTCAACCTTATTCACTTATGCTCTACAGTCCCTGTTACAGCTACTGTGCTCATATAGGGAAGATACAAATGTTAAATATAAATATAGCATTGTCATAATTTTCTCTTATTTTAAATGACCAGATAAATAGTAAAATAGTTGGCCTTCATTACAGTTTTCAGTTACACCCGTCTGATTTGGCTGGCAAATATGCAACACCAATTTGCATAATACCATTTTTATAAATAACATGATAATTACACAACAGCACCTTACCTGTATTTCGTCATGCGTTATCAAACCACACAAATACCATTAGCTGAATTGCACACTATTTGATAATAATCTTAGAGGGGGCAGTGTTAAATGGTGGCTTTTCTACTAACTGATTAATGATGCGTTTAGACCAACTGATTAGGTCTGTTTCATAGAAGTGCAGAATTTGACTTTTTTCAAATACCTGTCTTGTTCCTCAGGTGGCTCCCTGTGGCCTGTGACCAACGCTCGCCCTGATGCTGCGACTCCTCCCAATGACCCGGTCCTGCCTGAGGTCGATGAGGAAGAGCTCGGCGCAGTTGGGGTGGCCGCTGTGGACGGGCTTCAGGAGGCTCAGGCTGAGCCTCATGGAGGTAATGGAGACAGTGAGCAGCCCCCTCCTGCTGCTCCTTCTCCTGTTTATTACACTCTTCCCTATGCTGTTCCCTATGCCGCTCCCTATGCTGTTCCCTATTATGTTCCTTATTCTGTTCCTTATGTTGTTCCCTATTCTGTTCCTTATGCTGTTCCCTCCCCTTACTATGCTCCTTGTTCTA
>NW_011363383.1:30000-44532 GCF_000735185.1 Notothenia coriiceps | reverse complement strand
TGAAGTGGCTCCCTCACCCTTTGTAAAGCCACCATCCCCCACTTCTACCCTCCCTCCTCCTCCTCCTCCCCCTCCCTCTTTCACTACGCAGCTTCTCCACTGTCCCGCCATCTGAGCAGTTGCAGATGAAGGCAGTGAAAAACAAAAAGATACAATGGAAGAAAGGGAGGCTAAAAACAAAGAGAATGCAACAAAAAGCATCTGATCTAATGACCATACTAATCTTTGATGACAAATGTCTGACAGCAGCACCACACACTGCTGCTCCCTCGCTAACCTTGCCTGGGGCATGAGAACAGGGCGCAGGGACGATTGGCTTTCTAACAGCATGAATTCAGAGCGAGAACCACAGTCTGTCCGTGTGTACCATGTGGATGTATACGTAGGAAGGATGCAGGTGGTAATAATATACACTTTAGATTCAGGGAAAGAAAGAATAGTAGTGTCAATCCACAAATGATTGAATAATAAGTTTATTGCTGCAACGATCAGTTGACTAACCAGTCTTATATGCTGATTTTTTTTAAGCAAACATCTCAGAAAATGCTGTTTTTAGCATCAAATATGGAGGTTTCCTGCATCTAAGTGAAAAATTCAACTGAATTTCTTTGGACCTTTGGAGTTATAAACCCAAATAATGAAAGGATTAATCCATAATGAAATAATTGGTGTCCAACCGCCTTACTGTAAAGACAAATATTGCCCTGCCTTAAACCATGATGCTTCCTTTGGTAAAAGAAATGCCAAACATTGACTAGTGCCGACTATTCTCTGTTCTATATCACTGATCGTTTAAGTACCTTTGTGATTGGACCTTCTTTTGGACAAAACAGTTTCAATAAGTTGCCTTAAATGGCTGATAATGAGCATTTGTCACTTTGTTTTGCCTTATTAGTCTATACAAATGCATTCATAATGACAAAGTCTTCTGCAGCTGCTTAAGGTGGATGACTTCATAGAGAGGAAGGGAGGGGAACAGAGAGGATGTTTTACAAGGGCACAGCATCACAGGACAGTACTTCTCCCCAGCTGACTCAGCAGTAGCTGTTCCCCCAGCTCATAAAACACACACACACACACTTGCGTATATATATATATATATATATATATATATATAAATCGTACGTCTCTGTCCTTACCTAAAAGTCTCCGAGGAGAAGAGACAAATAGGACGACAAAAATATGTTAACCTTTAGTCGTCGGTGTAAAAGCAACTGCAGCCTAATTCCTCTGGGTGCTTGCAAACTGCGTTCACTGAAATCCCCTGATTACCACATGATCACTCCCCAAATGGCTTGAAACGTGGATCTGAAATGATATAAGCTTTCTACAGCTACTATAGTCCCTGGTAATCATATTAGGATGTACACTGAATTTAAAGGTTGACAGAATTTGGTGAGAAAAACATGTTTAGAAACGTCCTCAGCACAACCTATTCCTCTTGCTTTGTTTTTCCCTGAAGGGAAATGTGAGGCAACTGACACGTTTTTATGATAAATTGCAAGTCTCGATAACTATAACAAGACAGAATTTCTTTGCCCCATCATGCCTCGTCGTTTTTTTGATTGTTCCATGATTTGGAGTCCAAACAGGCAAGTCTATTGTCAGTCAGGTCTAGTAAGCAGTTACGAAGCTTAATGCACTATTTCTCTCTTAAACCTCAAGGATGAAAGAGTAAAGCCAATGCATAAGTGCCTTAAACTTTGACATGGTCAGTGAGTTGTGAAAATATCTGATTGTATAGAAGTCTATGAGAAATGTTCCTACCCCTGACCCATAAAAATACTCTTTCTGCTCAGTAAACCATTTTTCAATTGAGTGTATGGGCTTAAACTCATGTTCCATGTATTCTTTAATACAGCATGTTGTTCCTTTTGTAAATGAAGGTCCCATTAAAGGTAGGGTAGGTCATTCACTTCAGAAACACTTTTTGTTATATTCCATGGAATGCTCTTAACATCCCGAAAGCAATGAATAAATTAAGTGATTTGACAATAAATATATACAAATATTTCATCTGTGGAAGCCGTGGTACTGTAAAAAGCACGACCAATTATCGGAGCCAGCCCGGCTAAAATAACTGGATGGCCTACCTGCCTGTCAGCCTTCCATCTGTGCACAAACTTATCTCGTGGCCTCATTGGTCATGTGCGTGTTCGTGTGTGTTGGAGGGGCTCCATAAGGAAGTGGCAGATTTTGTTCGGTTGTGTATTTTCAAATTCTAGCGCACTCAAGCCGGTTTCTCCATTCTAGTGGGTTGAATGGTTTGAGAAGTTTCTATGGATGATTAAAGCTTTCAGAATCCATTAGAACTGTTTTGAGAACCGACTAACTTCCTCTGCGATCTGCTGTGAGGAAGCAGCTTTCAGAGCCAACAGAGAATAAGTATTTGTTGTCAAAAGTTACATTTAGTATTGCCTAAAATGTTGTTCTAATGCTTGCTAACAGCACTTGTATTAATATAAATGTGTTTTCCAGATGAATTTGGATGATGGGCAGATAAAGAAGGGACGAGGTACCAGGACACAGAAGCTCTTTCCTACGATCTCCAAGGGGATTGTCCTGAGGTGCTAAATAAAAACTCATAAACCTGTGCACACAATATGCACACAATACACAAATCAACACATTTGCAGAGTAAACTAAAGCTTCTGCTGGCAGCTCCAGAGGAGTTTATTATTGGCTGCGTGCTGCAGAGAGATAACCGAACGATGAAAGATTTTAAATGAGCCTCGAGAAAATTAGAAATTGAGGGCGAGAGTGCTGGTAGTAATGAAATGGTACTGAGAGAGAGAGAGGGAGAGGAGGAGGAGGAGGAGAAGGGATGAATGGGGCAGAAGAGAGTTGAGGGAAGCATACAGGGGAAATGAAAAAGGCCAGAGAGCTGCATTTTAGAAATAGAAATGGTGTGCTGCATTTACAGTGACAGAAGGAAAGAAGAGAGGGAGGCAGAAATAGTATTTCTGCAGAGAAATGGGCCCGATAAGATGTAGCACACATGCATGCTTACTGGACTATCATCCATAATACAGCAAATATTTTATCGGTGCTACTTGCATGTTTATTGGTCTGATCGGCTTCCCGCTGCAGCCTATTTAGCACTCAGCAGTCTAGCACACTGCGACGTTAAGTGCTGGCTTTAAGCTTAATTTTAGGGTTTCACATCCGTCTCTTTTTCGTAAACACCCGCCCAGCCCCCAATTTTAGCACAACGCAGCAGGATAAAGGTACTTTCCATACATAACAGGCAACCAAGGACAAACACTAACAAGAAAACAACCATAGCATTTCTGTCAAGGTTAAACAAGGAGGTTGATTTGTTATGGATGTTTTTTCTTGATAGGATTGGCTACTGCTATCTTATTTACAACCTTTGTTTTTGACTGATTGCTCGTGTTTTTTGCCCTGTAGGACTTATTTTTAACAATGTTGCTTTTCCACAGATCTCATCCCAGATCTTACAGCAACATAACCCTGAGTATGCCCTGATCTCAGAGGCGTATGATGAGGTCGGCCATGTTCAGTACTTGGATGGGATACTGGAAGCTAGTGAGTACAATCGTATTATTGCAAATAAAGGAAAAGGCTCATAACTACTGAAATGTGTCCTTTTTGTAATAAATAATAGTATCCCTTTAAATATTAAGGTAGTATATCCGAGTTTCAGATGCCTTTTGGGAGAGTGTCTATAAATAGGGATTCATTTCCACACTGTGGATCTGATGTGTATTCAAACACTCCTTGGTTGCCTCTTTTACAGTAATTAAACGTTATTAAGTACATATAATCCAGTACTGTACTTGATTACCATTTGGAGGTACACAACTTAAATATTTAAGATTTTACTGACAAAACATGTGATTCGTTTATAAAGTGTGATACTCAATACTGCAATAGTTGGAACCATCCAACAGGATGTTAAGTAGTTCAAATGTGCCCCACTTCCACCAACATTTTGAAAATCTTTTTAGAATGTTGGATTCAATTAAGGATTTGTACTTGTAACAAAGCATTTGTACATAGCAACTTAGATGCAAGTACTTGCAGTTTTAATGGTTAAGACAGTAATCCATGCCTTTGTCACCAATCGGCTGGATTACTGTAACTCTCTCTACATGGGGGTCAGTGTGTCCTCCCTCGCTCGTCTGCAGCGGGAGCAAAATGCCGCAGCAAGGCTTTTAACTGGCACACGGAAATATGACCACATTTCCCCCAATACATTTTAGGTATCATTTCAAAATCCTTTTATTTACTTTTAAATCCCTAAATGGCATGACCCCACCATATCTTTCTGAGCTGCTACACCCTTACACGCCCAACCGCCCTCTCAGGTCAGCGGATCAACTGATCCTGAACGTGCTCAGAACCAAGTCAAAGCTCAGAGGGGGCCGTTGCTTCTCTGTAGCGGGTCCCACACTGTGGAACGATCTGCCCCTGCACATCAGACAGGCCGCCACACTGTGGAACGATCTGCCCCTGCACATCAGACAGGCCGCCACACTGCCTGCTTTTAAATCGCTTCTTAAAACCCACCTCTTCTCCTTAGCGTATTAGCATCTTTTAGAGCGTTGCTTTTATTGGTTTTAAATTTTCTATTGTTTTTACTTGTACTTGTTTTATGGTGTGTGAGCTGAGTTATTTTTTGTATGTTTTGTTTATTTGACTGTACAGCACCTTGGTCTGGAGGTTTAAAGTGCTCTATAAATAAAGCTGTATTGTATTGTATTATTAACAGGAAAAACTTCAAATTATAGAGTATAATCACTTCGACTAGTCATGGCTACAGAGCCAACATAACAAAACAATGTGTGACTGCCAAAACACTAACAGACTGTTTCTCTCCTGCAGAGCGACTGTTGTGACTCCAGGCAAACAATGAAAGCCGAAACAAGGTACAGTGAGAAGTTTCCTATTCCACTCTGTATCTGTGGTGTTTTAGTTTAAAACAATGAAACATTGTGGATTGCATCGCCTCACAGCTCATATGTATTCAGCCTTCCAGGATGCGTTTACTAGAAAATTGAAATGTGTGTGCCGTTATTCTAAATGTCCCTTTACTGTAGATGCGATGGCAGTGTGTATTAACTGCTGTCAGAGTGTGAGTCTACTTCAAAGCGACTCATTCTGTGGTAGAGAGCTGATTTGACCGTCTACTGTATTCATCTACACCTCACACAACCAACAGACACCTCACACACTAGCTCACACAAATACGTTTTTAGCACTTCAAAGTACATGCATACAATCTGCTACCTCACACCGACAGTAGAGACCAACACACACATACGGTTACCAACCCCATTATTGTCAATCCTGAGCACACACAAACAAGTCATATATAAAACAATTGCCTCACCTCCAGATATTGTTATTTGACAAACAGACGGAAATAAATGAAAAGTGTGTGCATGACTGAATGTGCTAAAGGGACAGATATACTGTAGAGGGAGAAGAGGACATGTGCCCCTGATATACGTACAGTAAAGTAAAGTGAGCATAAATACTGGGCTGAAGATCAAATGTACATACTGTACAAATCACAATTTAAATCTCAATTATGGCCAGAGAAATTACTGCTAAATATTCTCCTTACTTTATTAAGCCCATACAATTTTGTCCTAAACCCATCATATCCAAAGGCTACAAATGCTCTCTTGTTTTTGTAAAGCACTTAAAGTTGTCACTTATACTAGAAAAGCTGCCAAATCGACCATAAATCAATTACACTCATTTCACGTTCACAACACCCTGTGAGCCTCAACACACTATTAGTATTCTTAGCATTTTGCTTTCCTTTGAATACATCACAAATTAAACTCTCAGGAGTCTCGTGGCAGACGGCTCGGAGGTGACCATTTTTTTTGTTTGTTTTTTTAAGCAGTTCAGTAGAGATTTATCAGGAGCCCCCGCTGAGAGGGACAAAACCCGCCCAACCGCCCAGGCTCACAGTCTGCCATGGCTTCACGCATAATGTATGACTAATCCCCTACTGGCCTGACAGAGAAAGGAGGACTGCAGCGGGTGAGAAAGATGGGAGACGGCAGCAGGGAGAAGGGAGAGTTCAGGTAATGCAGCTGGGGGTGGAGGGTGAGGAGGAATAGAATGCTATCATCGAGTTTGGGTCATTTACATCTCCTTGGCCAATGGCCATTATGCAAAGGCTCATACTGTAGAGGAAGATGTTTTACACGGAGAGGGAAAAACAGACCTACTGTCTCTGCACACATTTGCACCACAAACTTTAAGAATTATAGCAGATCTGTTAAAGGGACAGTTTGTCTGCCTTCTCTGTTTTACCATAGGAACTATTGTATTTTTAACTACACCACCATATCCTATCACTGCACAGAGACAAAGCGTGCATCTACGTATTTAGGATGTAGTTTGATAGAAAGAAAGTAATTCCTACATGAAACCGCTCTCAACAAGGTCTGTGGATTATCCTATGTTACTGGTTTGTGATTTAAGGAAATATACATTGCTTTTTTTAATGTATTTTTTGCGCTTTTTGAACCACAAGCAAAGTGCCATGTAGATTTATAACATTACAGTGAAGGCAGGGCTCTATAGGGTTGATATATCCAGCACTAGGCAACGCACACCATAACAATGGACGAATAACACTAGGGGTTATAGGAATAACATATTTTGGCAGTGATAGTCCATGTAAGCTGCTGCCCTACTACCTTCTGTGTCAAACCCACTATCTGTATATTCCCTATAGAATAAGGTAGCTTAAATGCAAATCTGAGACAGCAATTTCTATTAGCTTAGTCGCTACATTCAAGTCAACAGAACATATCTGAACCTAGCTCACCCTCGTTGCCTTCCCCAAACCCAGGACATACAACAGGTGTACTGAATACTATAAACCACACCCATGTAACAATTGCCAAATGTGTGCTGTGTAAGCAATAAAAAAAAATAAACAAAGGCTAACTAAGCTTGTTGGCTCCTACAATTAGTATAAGTCATACCTACAAAAACAACACCCCCAAAACGTTTGGGGGTTAACTTTGACCACCTATGAGTATTATGTGAGGATAAAAGTAATGAGATTCCTTATCAGTTCGTAGGTATTGTTGTTGCTACTGGCAAGACACAATCCTTTTTCTCTAAAGTTCTGCAAGAGACAGGAAACAAAAAGTGTTCCTCTATGTTCCTTCCAGGAATCCCTACAGTACTCTAGGGAAATAATGATTCATTTGAATAAAAAACAAGAAATGACAGAGCATGAATTAGGAAAGACAGAAGCTGGAAAGCAGAAATAAAAAGCAGACAGGCATAAGGAGGAGAAAGCGTATACTTACTGAGCACGTAGAGGGAGAGAGCGAGGCCCGCCAAGCAGAAACCCTCAAAGAAGCGCAAGGTGCTGAACATGGTGACGTTTACAGAGAACGCAACACTCACACCAAACCCCAGCATGAAAAGCACCGAGATAATCAACACCGGGTGTCGACCAAACCTTAGAAACAGAGAGAAGCAAGAAAAAGACAGATGTAGCAAAGTGTTTCAAATCTGTCACAAACTGAGAAAAAAATAAGCTTTTATTGTGAAAGGGATCACCCCCCTCATTGTTAGCTTCAGATGCTGCCGACATCCTGCTTCAAGGGGGGTCAGTAGGTCAATGGGTCAGGTCAGAGCTGAGGCCTGTTAGGGCAGCACATTTCTTTACATTGTTTCCATGGTTACTGATCCCAATCACAATGCAAGGCCTTTTTTTCCCACGAGGCATCTCGGGGGGTTCACAGGCCTTCAGACAGGGCCTCAATAAATGTAACGGACATCGTGCCTTGAAGGGTCAGATCATTAAATGACAAATAAACATATTTGTTCAGCGCAGATAGATTGGGTTTTGATTATACTTGTGTAGCGATTTAGTTTTTGATGCTCCAATTTAAAAACAAATGATTTGGTAGCAACATGTCTGAAGACAATATTCTGGTAACTCTTGGATGTTTCTTTCATACATTTTTCAAACAAATAAATGTTTCCTGTTGATAGTGACAACAAGTAAGGGAAAGAAGGTTTAGTATAAGAATACACTTTTTTGCATGAGGTCTATTGTTGCCATTAACATTTTGAGGCCACACTAGTAGAAACATTACGTGTCTTTAGGGGTGGCACTGTAAGTCAGCCAATTCATCCACACTGTCAACCAAAATCAGTCGGATTGCCATTACATTTGATGCAGATATTCAGGGTCCCAAGAGGAAAACTCCTTTGTTTCTCTTGACATTTCCTCTACAACCATCAGCAGCTTCAGTTAAATATATCCACATCTACAAAAAATATTGGCACAAAACGTTTCAGTTAAGAGTTAAATGTCTCAGTAACAATTGTTAAGATTTTTAGGACATTTGGTAGAGACCTTCATGTCCACCAGAGGATAAATCAAAATTACTGATGTTTCCATGATTTTAAATCTAGCATCAGGTAGAGGTTTTCATTTGAATAATACCTTCTTTTATGAACAAACACTTACTAAACTGATGACAATATGGTGAACATGGAAAGCCTGTTAGCACTGTTATTGTTAGAATGCTAATGTTAGCATTTAGCTCTACGGACCACTGTATGAAAAGACAGCATCACAGACAAGCTAGGGTTGTTAACGTATAGCGCATAACAAAACTTAATTCACCACCATTGTTTTGTTCTGAAAGTATTAATCTAAACCTACGTAAACAAAACAAGCTATCTGCAAGGGCGATGAATACCAGTAAAGGTAAGTGACTTTTTTTCTTCTTCTGTAATTCAGTTGAATGGGTGTTTTAAGGTTAACTATCAGATTCTGTATAAAGGCACAACAAATACATAAAAAGGTAGCTTACCAGTCAGCCATGACACCCATCACTAGGTAGCCAAATATGGAGCCCACCAGCAAAGAGAACTTGGCAATGTGCACCTTCCAGGCTGAGTCACACACCAGGTTCCACTGAAACAAGAGACAAACGCAGAGAGAGAGGAACATTTGGCAACTTTTCAGAGAAAACCACCCACAACCTGATAAAAGGGAATTAAACATCACCATCGGAGCACAGGAAAACAAAGAAATGTGGGGTTTTCTCTTTCGAGTCTGTCAAACTCTCTGACTCAGTGTTTTGATAATTCATGAATGTTGATAATTGTGCAAACGTGCTGCTTTTGGAATATTCAAATGTGCATCTTGAAATAAAGAAGCAAGCGCGTGAGAGAAAGAGCAGCTGGTTTGTGAATGTGGGCGCATGTCTATAACACAAATCATGGCTTTGAACTCTTGCCTTTAAAGCACATGGGTCAGTGAATACACCGCCACAGTTCTCAGGATCTGAAACTCAGCCAGGGACACATGTGGAAGCATGATGTGTGCTCCATGTTTACAACCCCGAGAGCATCAGTAAGAGCACAGCAGAGCGATTCAGTTGTGTGTCAAATAGTGTTGGTGTTTAATAGCGAGTTACACAACTCTAGCTGAGCTTCCCACTGAGCAGGGGAGCAAAGGAGGAGATGATTATTGGATATGACTGATGGTTTTTGTTGTGAAATGGCCGGTGGTGATGTGGAGAACTCAGCCAGTATGGGTTTATTAAGTACGGGCTATTAGCACCAGTGTTATCTGAGACAACAGATAGCAGTCATGCACACAGGCTGCGTGATCACTCAACAACTCTGTAGAATAGTCACCTAAAGTGATGACCATAACGTTTTTATAATTAAACATACTGTGTTCTTGAAAAGTTTATATCTTACACTTGGGCTAGTATTTGTTTACAGGTTGTTTATAATTGCTTGCTTCTGTAACTAGCGAGGGCTCATATCGATGATTTACAACAGTTGAACAACGTAGTAACGCCATTCACCCCCTGTATCCTGTTTCAGTTGTTTAGGAGTAAATAAGGCACATGGAAAGAATGCACAAAAGCACAGCTGCATTTAATAAAAGTAGATAACAACAGTGCAAGTTGTAATTTTTACAAAATGTCTATTTCATTAAAGTGACTATTAACATTTGGAAACATTGCTCAACAGGACATCAATGTCATTTTATTGATAGTCTACAGGCGAGTACTGCACCCCCTCAACCCAGGAGCGCTGCTAGGTTCTGTTTAAAGATTAAGAAATAAAAGTGTATTGACCGTAACAGACCTGAATGTACTCTATTTTAAACAAACAATTTATCAGGAATCCTATTTTTTTTTAAAGGATAATGGAATCAGTATTGGTAAAATCTCATCAAATCCCATTCGTTTACAAGCCAATGGAAAGATTAACCTGCTAGGGCTTCACGGGGCTTCCACTCTCTACAACATATATGCAACATTAGCAAACATTTGAAATAATAAAGGTTTATAAACTAGATTTTGACACAGGGACCCTTTTTAAAACATGAATTTACTTTGGTTATAGGGCATGAAGGTCCTTATTATGTCAGTGCTTTAGTGTGGGGAATTCCAAATAAACTCAGTTATTTAACACAAACCAGCTACATTTGGAGCTATCAGGGTTCCTGGAGTTCTGAGCAAAGATGCACTGATCCTTAGATTGGTATGTTGGCCATATTAAAGATGGTTCCTTTCAATGCCATTATAAACGTCAGTTTTTTTACTAACATTCACTTAGTCATGAAAGAAAACACATCGTATTAAAAGCTGTATCGGTCTACTCCTGGTTCTCTGGCTGTCGACAGTCGCCCACCTTGCCAAGTTGCTAATCCAGCCTTGCACAATTTAAATGCTATGTGTAATGTAATGCGTGCGAATGTAACCCTGTGCATTGCACTTAACAGGAGTTGGATCTCTACATGTATTTTGGTTATAGTTTCCCATATTGTGATGTTGAAATGTTGAAAATAGTGTAATACATAACGTGATACTAATTTCAACCAAATCACCCAGCCAAACACACACACACACACACACACACACACACACACACACACACACACACACACACACACACACACACACACACACACACACATTGAGGTCAGTGGGTAACTTGTCAATAAGCTGTTGGTGCATCAGCCTCTGCTGTGAACTGAGTGGCAGTGATGAAGATGAGGATGAAGAGCAGAGAGCTGTCTTCTCTGCCAGATAACACTGTGGCTCTATCTCAGTCGTTACCTTGGTAACCACATTCTGACTAAGTCCCGTCTGCAGCTCGAGCCTCCACTCCTTGCACGCGCACAGCATACCGTTGCTGTCGCCCAGACCCTCCCCGGTGCCGTTGCCTTTGAGTTGCCACGCGGGCGCGCCGCCGGGGACGGTGACCGGCGGGGGTCCCGCGGTCCAGTTGGTCTCGTTGGTGAGAGGTTGCAAGCACGTGACATGGGGCTGAGCCAGGAGGAAATAATCCGAAAACTGGCTAAAGCCGATGAACAATGCCGGGATCCAGGTCAGGACCACGAGCTGCTTCTGATGCTTCCCGAAGCCCCCCAGGGACGGTAGCACCGAGCCGTCGATGTGAGGCAGCAGCCGGGGCACCGGATGCTCTAGCGGGGTGAAGCCGTTCTCGGGCGGGTGGTCCTGCGCCTCCAGCCGGCCGGCTGCCATCACGGCCCGGCCACAAAGACAGCAGCTGAGCTCAACAGCGGGTGAAGCAAAGCCCCCGCTCTGCCGCCGTCCGCGCACTCTGCGTTAAGCCCTTTGACACAAATGAAGCCCTCCGCGCAGATAAATCCTGTGTATAGCCAACAAAAGCACGATCCAAAAATAGTAGGGTCTCCGATCCGTGCAGGCGTGCAGAGGCACCAAATCACCGAGCAGAGGTCCTCATGGCAAGGGGGCTTGAAGCGACCAGGGGATGTCCGAGTGGAGAAGCGGTGTCAGGACGAGAGGCTCCCGCAGAGGAGAGGGCTCGGACAGGCATGCATGCTCACCAGCACGGGCTTTGTATTCCATAAGTTCAGCTTCTAAAGTGGGATCCATCCATGTGCAGCTCAACTGGGCCAGGCCTGCTGGTTGTGTAGAAGTGGAATATGGAGCCACCCTTGGGTCCACTAAACATCTGCTGCTCCTTCTTCCATGAGCGCCACAGGTCTCATACCTGCCCAAACGGGGACCTCCTGGATGTGTACATCACTTAGTTCCTCAAGTGCAGAATATCCGAGCTCCAAGTCATCCCCGGTCCACTGTAACGGTGCTTAGTCCAGAGACACGGTGGACTACGCTGCTCGGTGTCTCGCCGTCTTGTCAATGGAAGAGGGTGCTGAAGAGGGGCTGGGAGAGGCAGGCAAGCCCCGCCCTCCCTCGGTCGCGCTATGCGCTCCGATTGGAGAGCTTTCAAAGGGCGACTGCACCACTGACGGGCATCTGCAGGCAACAATGATCCCCTTTGTGCAGCCTCTGCCAACTCCACTTAATATTAAGCTTGTTAGGATTCAGTCATTCACATCGACACAGGATGATTGAAGTCACATTTTAAAAGCAGGCATATTGCTGCGGAATTTTTTCACAAGGTGGTTCGTGGTAATGCGTTTGCTGACCGTCCCACTGAGGTTTTTTGTCATATTTTATTTCATAACCGTCATATAAATAGGCCTATTAGCTACTGGTTTGAGGAGACAGTCGGAGGGTGTCAGTTATTTTTGGATGTAGTGCCAACTGGTAGCCGCAAGGGGGCGTCAAACGATCATAATAGACCCCCTTGTAATTGTGTTTACCTTTATTATCAAATTACAGCATTAACCACACAGAACATAAACCATAGGCCACACAGATGTTTGTTGAAGGTGCAGAAAAGCAAGCAAGTGAGATAAAAATGTATTTAAACGGATATAAATATTGAGTGTAGTATTGGTGTTGTTGTGGCTGCAGCTGCTCCCAAAGGACTGAGGGAGAGTGACCTTGAGATGCAAGAGTGACACATGTTCCCCCTGCAGCCAAGTGTGTGTGTGCGCTGTGTGTTTGTTTTGTGCATGTCTGTGTGTGTTTACGTGATAACAGTTTAATCCCGATGCACCTGAATGACACATAGCTGGTTTAGGGGCTGACGGTGTAGCAGAGAGGTAAGTTTGTGCTCATCTCTCATCTCCTTCTTCATTGTCCTCTGAGATTAATTAGGGTTTGACATGTAGGAGGAACATGCTGTGTTCGTGTGTGTCATCTGTTACTATTTCAACCACACCCAATCTATTGCACATACCAGTGCTGGCTCAGGAACTCTTAGGGCTTCAAACAGAATGTGAGCCCCCTCCACACAAACAAAAACACAAAGTAAGTTAAATAAAAGCTAATTAAATTAGGCGTAAATAAACAGAATTGCACTGCTGGCAATCTTTCATTTTAATTAGTGAATGGTAATTGAACTAATACATCAAAAATGAACGATACAATTATTTATTGATGGTTAGTTACTTCACATAGCTGTCTAATTTTTCAAAATCTTGGAAAAAACATGCTTATTGGCTTTCTTTCCAATAGTTAGATGTGAAGATAAAGACATTTCCCGCTGATCATTTTATCCCCATTAGGAACATTTAAATGTAGGGTTTGGCACAAATTAACTGTTAATAGTCACTCATTAACTGTAGACTCTGCAGAGAGATAAATAAACTGTTGTCAATTAAGAATTAATTACAGCCTTAATCCTCAGCCAAGCTGAAATGGACCTAATGGTTTTAATATAGAGAAACAAGTGGAATCACACAAAGTTCTGGTAAGATGCATTCAACCATACTTTTGAAAACAGATAGGTAGCATATTATTACTGTGTGAGAACTCGCTACAATTGCCCAAAACAATTCCAGTAGGAGGAATGGGCTGCACTTTCAAAAACTATGCAAAACACATGCAGGTTAAGAAAATCTTCCCCAACTTGACAACACATGCGCAGCATTAACTAAAAGCGCTGCATAAGCAAAACGCTACAAAAAAATGCTGCATAATAAAGTGTTTTTACATTATTCATATTTGAAATAATTAAGTTACCTACATTAGCCAGCTAGCTTACAGTAGATCTGTAATAATATAGGAAGTAATCATGCGATCGCATGGTTAAAATTAGCCAATAAAACTGCCATTTTCGGTCTGTATCCTGTGACAGCTGGTGTGCATCACTTTTCAATGTCCTAATGTTGCAGCGTTTTATATTTGTAGCGTTTTGTTTATGCAGCAGTTTTAGTTAATGCTGCGCATGTGTTGTCAAGTTGGTAGAGTTCCTTCTTCATTTGCATGTGTTTTGGCAAATTAGAAAAAAAAATGTTACTCTAAAGTGTTTTGGGCTGTTGTAACTATTTTGCACCTGCCAGCCACCGTACAATAAACCCAGACAAGCAAAAAAGACCTCCATGGTCCTTTAACTCTTCTTAATAAAGTTACATTAGAGACAACCTGTGCTCCAATGACAGGCCTGGAGCGAAGCATTTCCTCTGTACACGATCAGGTGGAGCAGCATTGTTTATCTCCATGAGACCAGTGACCCAGATTGGTTCAGGTGTCATGTGACGCACTGACGACTGAAAGCCCCTCCCTCCCATTCACCCCCTCCCTGGCTCTGTCTCTGCACCCCCAGGAGGCATATCCATGTCACCCTGCTGCACAGGTACGCCAC